>NC_045964.1:21626606-21926606 GCF_010909765.2 Amblyraja radiata
ATGATACTGAACTGCAGATGGTCAACAGCTTCTAGTTCCTAGGCATAATCATAACCAACATTTATCCTGGATTAACCACGTTGAAGCTGTGGCCAAGAAAGAAAACACCTCACTTTTTCTGTATCTGTAATGCTATAACTCTGGAGAAACAAAGAACTGTAAATGTTGGTTTATAACAAAGATAGACACAAAGTGCTGGAGTAACTCAGCAAGTCAGGCAGCATCTCTCCAGATGATTTGTGTCTATCTGCGCTCTCACACTGATCCACTCTATTCTGCACACTGGTATTTTTCTATTTGCACTACCTTGTAGTCTGCAGAGTAAGATTTGATTGGAGCGTGGTGCAAACAAAGTTCTTTGCATTGCATCTCAGTACACGTGACGATAATAAATCAATACCAAATTTGCTGTACTTATTGGATTGTCTGAACTGGGGAGGGTTTAGGTCCCCTTGTATGTGATTAGGAAGTAGCACTTGCCACGATGGCTGTTAATATTGACCAAATTAAATGATCCCTGCATTTGTCAGAATTGTTTAAACTTTGTCTGTGGAAATTTACAGGCTCTGGATGGCGCCAATCAGTCTGAACATCAGAGTGATATGTAAGGGTGAAAGATCCAGGTGTTCTCCTCATTTCCCCATAATTGATAAAAATGTATAAAAACTCTGCAAACAAACTTAAATGCATCAATGTGATTGGATTGCTACAAACTAATTGTAAATATTGTAAATAATGTTGCATGACAGTTACCCTGCTGTTTGTTGATTGGCCAAAGTGTTAAACCCTGGCAGGTTTGTTTGAGTTCCAGGGTAAATGTTGCATTTTTCAAGTTAAGTTAGCTTCTTCCAAAAGCTTCTCCTAGAAACAATGTATGGAGACTCTGTTATTGGTTTGGGGAACTGTCAATAATGTACTGATGTAATTAATATGTTTGATTGGATTGTAAAGAGACCACCCCTATGTAGTTCGGCCGCTCAAGGTTCGTGGACCTATAAAAGGTGGCTCCATCTTAGATTGGTGTCGATCTTCTGGAAGGGCGCTTGGGACTGCGAGATCTTTTGGAGCGTTTCTGCTTGCATGAGGCTGAAGGGCTCAGCCAGGCAGAGACAAGGATCAAACCCGTGGTGGTTTAGGTATCGTATAGGGGAATTTGCTGTTCAATCTAAAAATAAAGATTAGTTGTTCCAGTGCTTGACTCAGTGGTTTTTAACTGAACTAGACTGGGGGTAAGCTTGAGAAGAGCGTATTTACATTGGGGGCTCATCCGGGATCTCAACGGACCCCCAAACACAAGCTTGCGATTAAGGGTGTTGAGCTGATCTCGATCGCTAGTGCAGAAATCTGCGCCACAGTGTAGTTTTCGCATTGGTGTTCATCACTTCGCTAGTTGGAGCAGATCGATCATTCGCGGGCTTGGGAAAAGGTCCCAACGAGATCATAGAACAGAGTCTAGCAAGCACTGGGGCAAAAGTGCCTTTGGGGTTAGAGAATTGGGTTAAAGCCCCATAAAACTAGGGTTGGGTTAAAGGCCCTCTCCTCTGGGTTAAAGGCCCGTAAAACCTGGTCGTAGTTAGTAGCTGCAGCTGCTCACAAAAAACAAAATACTATTCCATAAAAAATAAAAC
The DNA here is from genome assembly GCF_010909765.2 of Amblyraja radiata. Lineage (NCBI taxonomy): Eukaryota > Metazoa > Chordata > Chondrichthyes > Rajiformes > Rajidae > Amblyraja > Amblyraja radiata. The sequence continues at coordinate 21,628,235 of NC_045964.1, forward strand.
TAGAGGTTCGAGACCCTGCCCAGATCGGGTATCCAATTGACTGGATATTTCAAGACGACCTGGGTGTAACAATGCTAAGCGGCTAAGCACTGCGTCATTGCTGGGAGTGCAGATTGGAAGCGCGCTCCAAAGATCGGCATCGACTGCCAGCGTGAAGAGGTTACGCGCTGACACCCGGTGCCAAGCAGGTGGAAAGGAAGACGCCTTTTTGATAGGGAGAGCCTATGTTGGTTAAAGTCCACGCCTGTTTAAGGTGTCCATATCCCTGAAAAGACAGGGGAGGACCCTCGTAAAGGCATAGGGCACTCGGTGGTGAGAGTATAGATTGGTTGAAAATATTCTAATCAATTCGAGAATTCTATATCCAAACAAATTTGAATTGGAATTAGCGTACGTCGAGTTCCCCACCAAAAAGCTAATTAGTCAGATCAGAGCGATTTGAAATTCTTCGATTTGAAAGTCACTAAATTCAGAATCTCATATTGAAGTGCTGGACAATTTAAAGTGTGCACATATTTTGTCAGAATTCTGTGTATTAAAATAAAACTTCGAAGTTGTGTATAAAGTATATGTAAGACTGCCACTATAGCATTGTGTTTACCGTGTATTGCCTTTGATTTAAATTTCGAGTGTTAGATACACTGTTATGGTGATAGTTTAAATCGGCTGTATAGATGTGTTTAGATTGAGGTTGCTCTGGGTATAGGAAACGGGTTGCGGGAACGTGTTTGATTGTGGTCGATTGTTCCCTGGAGCACCTTAATCCGTAGATGATTGAGGACTGTTAAAATTGTAGAGTGGAATTGTGTGAGCAGAGATTCAGGTGTACGATTGAATAGATTGGAAAGATTGATTGTGCGATTGTATTGAAAGTGATGCGAGACTACTAGCGTTTCGGACCCGTTGGCCATTGTTCGGGAGCGATCTTGGTAGTCTCGGGGATTGAGGTAAGGGGGAAATAGTTAAGAAGGTGTGAGCGGCTTAGGAGTTGCTTCCATTGTCCATTAGAATGGGGAATCACGTGGATCGAGATATGACTGCCGATTCTGAAAGTCCGTTACAAGTAATATGCAGCGAGTTTCCACAAAGAGCTGAACAATTGAGAAATCTTTCTGGGGTATTAAATAAAGAATTAGGGAGCGAATTATTTCCCGAAGGTGGCGTAGATACAGTGAAGGGATTGAAGTACATTGAGCAAATTATATAGCAATGCAACGATAATGAAGAGGCAAGGGAATTAATTGGATTGTGGAAAAATTATTACGAGGAACGGAAGGCAAGTAGAGGCACTGAAAGATTGGCAAGTTGGAAGGAAGCAACTTGGAAGCGGGGGATAGAATTAGAGGATGCTGAAGCATACCAACCTCCAGGCATATTGAGAGAGGAGCCTGAAAGTATTAAAAATGGGAAAAGAAAATCTTCCAAAGGAAAACGGGCACCAGTGAATCTCGAGCGTGAGGACCCGATGGTTGGCGTTTTCCGTGCTGTAATTGTTATATGGTTATATGATAAAGAAGGTAGAGGAAGGGTACAAAAACCAGGGTATTCTTGCGAGCTTAAACCTAGACGAGTTGAACGAATAGTGAGAGGAAAAGGAATCATTTAGGAGGTACCGTGAACCCCCTAGTGAAGGGGAAGATACATCTGGGGGTGAGACAACAATTGAAGAAACCAAGATAGATCTTGATATGGCAGAAAGTAGAAAAACTAAACAAACAACCCTTAGACAGTTCCCTGTTAGGCAAATGCCTAATCCTTCTTTTGATCCGGCCAATGCAGTGAGTGCAAATAACCCCCGTACAATAAGAGTCTATAACCCATGGAAGCCCAACGAGATGATGGCTTTTTTAAGTCAAATACCCGATCGCAGAAAATCACCCGCTTCCTTTGTGGATCACCTAAGAACGACAATGTGCGTTTACCACGCAGACTCCCGAGATCTATGGGCGGTGATCCAGCAAATAATTACCCCAAGTGAACATACTAGACTCCTAACAATTTTAGGACAGCTGTCGCACGAAGCTCTATCGAATATAATAGCGGACAATAATGCAAGGGCACAGGCTGTTTTAACGGCCCTTGCAAACACTCTTCAAAAGCCGATTGACTTAGCCAGAATCCTAGATGTAAGACCAAAAAAGGGAGAGGGAGCAGATGAATTTTTAGAACGATTCTCCGAATTATATATGGATCAATCGGGTGACTTAAATTATCGAATCGGAGTAAATTCCCCACAATATTGTGGCATCTTATTGAATTGCCTTCTCACTAACGTAGCGGAATACATTAAAACTAATAACATGGACTGGACAGAAAATAGTGCCAGTCAAATGGCTAGGGCAGTAAGGTATCACTGGAGGGACATAAAGAAGCAGGAGAGTCTGCCTGCAGTAAAACAAAAGACCGAATATGTACTCAGAAAGGAAATGCCAAAATCTGATCCTGAATCATGGATCCACAGAGTACCAGCAAATTACGAATTGGGAAAAATTAGAGTATAGGAATATCTAGACCGATATCACAGAGAGATACCTGCCCTGGAGCCAGTACCCCAGAGACCAAGTTTAAGGAGATACAGGTCATCAGGTGTGGGCCAGTGTTATACTTGCAGAGGGATAGGTCACTGGAGTAGGGGGTGCCCAAATAGAGCAAAGATCGAAAGAGGGGGTCACAGAAGAAATTTTGAAGACTAAAAAAAATGGAGAGATCAATGGGATCCTAGAGAGCACAGAGGGAACTGGCAGAAAAATCAAGAATCAAGGGGGAAATCTCCTTTTCCCCAGAATAACCCATTCACACGCCTATGATCAGCAAACCTAACGGTGACTGGATGCAAGTCTGACGAAGAACCTACATTGTCTGTACAATTAGAAGGGAACACCTGCACCTTCTTAGTAGACACAGGCACATCCATGTCATCCCTTCAATCAATTTATAATCTCCCAGAATCAAAAGAAGTTCAGAACTTGTCCGGTTTCAAGGACAAGTTTGCCAGTATCCCATCTCTGAGCCAGTTGAAGTAGTATATGGCGGAAAGGCAATCAGACACAGATTTGTGATAACCACCGGATTAGATTGCAATTTGATGGCTAGAGATTTGCTCTGTGCTTTCCAATTAAAAATAGAATGTGGCGACAGAGGCATAGTAGTGACCCCCCTTACGGCAATGTTACTCCATAGTGACCCCTCAATGGTGGTCCTTAGATCTGGACGAAGAACCCCCACTTCGCATTACACTGCCTTACGACAGGAGTGGGAAGGATAAAGAGCTGGAAACCTTCTTTACACCACAGAAAGGACAGGATTGGGAGGTGGAAGTGTTGGCATTAGTTGAGGGAAAAGATGGAGCTGCCGAATACACCAAAATACCAGCACAATTATGGAAAAGAACTGAAGAAGTTGCTCCTCACATTACCCGGAAGGTGAATTACCCAGCAAGAGCTAAAGACCTGGGAACGATGGTAAGAAAGGCAATCACCATGGCAGACCCGAATAATTACCAAAGCAAAATTTGTCTAATCAATATGTTGTTGAATTTTATCAGGCCCCAATGGCAGTTGTTATTCGCTTATTTCATCATCTGGGGAGTGAGGTATGCGAGTATGTGGACTCCCAAGTGTGGGTGGAGGACACAGCTCAGGTAGGATGCGTGAACATCAATCCCATCCAAGTAGCTCTCCAGAAAGGGGCAACACTTCCTTCAATACAACAATATCATTAAAATTACAGGCCATCAGCAGCATTGACAAATTAATTTGTGGTTTGCTAGAACAAGGAATTTTGGTGAAGTGCCAATCGATTTGTAACACCCCTATTCTTGCCATTCCAAAATCGGGAAAGGAGGGATAATATAGACTTGGAACTGCTCCATGCTCCTAGTGCCAAACCCTGCCCATATCCTAGCCCAAATACTGGCTGAAGCAAAAATCTTCTCAATATTTGACTTGCACCATGCATTCTTTTCTCTGCCTCTTCACGAAGACAGCCAATATTTGTTTGCTTTCACTTACAGGGGCCAACAATCAATATTTGACTTGCACCATGCATTCTTTTCTCTGCCTCTTCACGAAGACAGCCAATATTTGTTTGCTTTCACTTACAGGGGCCAACAATAAACCTGGACCAGATTGCCTCAAGGGTTTATCAATTTGCCTACTTTATTTTCCAACTGAGTACTTTAAAGTTCAAAATTAGTGCAGTATGTCGATGATCTATTAGTGGCTACCAAAAACGAGTCCAGTAATCGGAAAGATACTGAGCAACTGCTAAACCATTTAGCTGATTTAGTATATGTAGTCTCGCCATCAAAAGTACCCATGGTCCATGAGAAAGTTAAATTTTTAGGGACTATAATTTCGGCCACCGAAAGAAGTCTGGAGAAAAGCAGACTTGAACCCATCTGCGAATTCCCAACCCCAAAAGAAGCCAAACATACGAGGCAATGGCTTGGCATGGTCAATTATTGTAGACCCTGGATCCCTAACATAGCTCTGGAAACCAAGGAGCTAACACCCTATACCAGCAAGGAGGGTGAATTTAAATGAACAAAGAAAGCACAGGAGGCCTTTGAAAACTTAAAAAGATCACCGATGCAAGTCACGGCGTTAGGAAGACCATTATATGACCGACCTTTTCCAGCTCTATTCCAGCACCATTTTACCTGAATGTGCAACTTTGGTTCTGACTCAAAAACATGGGGATAGACATAGACCAGTTGCCTATTACTCCTCTAAATTAGATCCAGTAGCCAGGGAACATCTACTTTACACTCAAATTTTAACTGCAATATACAATAGTTTACAATCAGCTGCTAATTTGACACTCCAGCTGGAGATTGTAGTGTACAGTTCACATTCGGTATCGGCATTGTTGGGGCAGCTTCAAACCCAGCACTTAACAATGGCCCGCCAAAATATGCATGAGATCTATCGTTTCAACAATCCAAAATTGCAATTCAGTCATTGTACATTGATTAACCCAGCCTCCTTTCTTATTTCACCCCCAGAAGAGCAATCAAAAGCAGGACATGACTGTCTATTTGTCATAGAAGAGGAAACATCTGTAAGAGAGGACTTGAGGGCTGCACCCATAGAGAACGCTGACATCACATTATATGTGGACGGGAGCGCAACTATTGGGCCATGGGGTGAGAGATTGTCTGGGTATGCAAATGTTGACCAGAAAGCGGAAATTATAAAAGCAGCTGCCTTCGAGTCTCCTTATTTAGTGCAGCAAGCTGAATTATTCGCTTTAATTCAGGCTTGTATTATTGGGGAAAATCTAAAAGTAAATATTTACACTGACTCTCAGTATGCATTTGGAATGGTGCATGATTTTGGGCAATTATGGAAAAATAGGGGATTTCTAACTTCCGCAGGAACACAAATTTCAAATAAACAATTGGTGACAGATTTATTATACAATAGACAATAGGTGCAGGAGTAAACCATTCGGCCCTTCGAGCCAGCACCGCTTTTTATTGAAGGCCTTGATGCTACCCAGACAAATCTGTTATGAAATGTTGCGCCCACACAAAAGGACAGACTCCAGTGGATATTGAGAATCGTAATGCCGACTTAGTAGCCAAGAAAGTATCATGGGAAACGATGAGGCAGACTAAAAGTATAACTAACAAGTCCCCCTCGGAGAAACTGATGCCAACCATCCAAAAAAATTGTTCGATTACAGGAGGAGGCTACTGAAGGAGATAAAGATTGATGGAGACAACTTGGGTGTGTACTGGATTGTATGACTGGACTGTCGACCACTCCAGCAGGGCAAACTTGCATGACAGACTCATTAGCAGTATGGGTTCTAGAGTGCGTGCACTATGCAACCCATTGTGGTGCAGGAGAATAGGGGTGCTTGGTGGCATCCAAAACTACTAACTTTAGCTCAGATGATAAGCAGTAATTGTTTGGTCTGCCAGAAATACAATCCAGGGAAAGGAATAGGATGTGAAGGAGGAAAAACACCATTGCCTATGGGTCCGGTTGCGACATTGCAGATGGACTATATCGAATTAGAAAGATGTCAGGGGTATAAATATGTACTTGTCATAGTCGATGTATTCAGCTGGTGGATCAAAACTTACCCAAACCTTGAGAACAAAGCGGCTACTGTTGTCAAGGTGCTAATGAGAGAAATTGTCCCTAGATTCGGTATCCCCATTCGACTTAGTTCAGATAATGGTCCACACTTTATTGGACAAATCAATAAAGAATTTTGTGAACAGCTGGGGATCCAGCAGCAATTACACTGTGCTTATCGACCACAGGCTGTTGGACTAGTAGAAAGGGCAAATCAGACCCTTAAAACAAAATTAGCCAAATTGAAGGTGGAGACTGGACTTGGATGGATCAAATTACTCCCAATAACCCTATTTCAGATGGGAGTCACGTCTGTAGGGAAATCTAGATTATGCCCAGCTGAAATTGTTTATGATAGACCCTGGAAAACACCTTGAAACCAGAATACGATGAAAATAATCAATTTCCACCATATGACTACAGAGATGATCAACTATATTCTAGCATTGACCAGAGCCTTAAGGGATTCACATTCTAGAGTAAGATCAGCTTTAGGGAGAAGCCATCGTTAGCAACTCCCATTAAAGTGAAACCTGGAGACTGAAGAATAAAGAATTGGATGAGGAAAGGATTGGAGGTTCATTGGGAGGGGCATTACCAAGTTCTCCTAATGATTCCAACAGCAGTGAAAGTGGATGGAAGGAATGCATGGGTACATCTCCATCACTGTAAAAGTATGTGAATGTATGGATTGCTAATTGATTTCATCCCAGGTTCTCTGAGGAACTCTACTCTATTATGGATCAAGCACAGATGAACTGTCAAGATTGATGGATGGGATTAGCACCCACAAAAACGCGAGAGGTGAAGACTCATCAGATGGGAATCATGAAACTACGGCCACGAAAACTCGGGAAGCTTGATGAAATTCTGGGAAAATACACCAACATCTTTTTGTTAGAACATTTGTTAGAGTAAAGCAGTCGACATTGTATTCCGAGGCTATCATTAATGATGAGGGTTATCATAAATGATAAAATGGGGGAATGTTAATATTGACCAAATTAAAGACACCATAAAATTGAGGATCCCTGCATTTGTCAGAAATGCTTAACCTTTGTCAGTGGAAATTTACAGGCTGTGGATGGCACCGACCAGTCTGAGCATCAGAGTGATATGTAAGGGTGAAAGATTCAGCTGTTCTCCTCAATTGATAAATTCTATTAATTGATAAAACGTATAAAAACTCTGCAAACAAACTTAAATGCATTAATGTGATTGGATTACTGCAAACGAATTGTAAATAATGTAAATAATGTAAATAATTGTAAATAATGTTGTGACAGTTACCCTGCTGTTTGTTGATTGGCCAAAGTATTAAACCCTGGCAGGTTTGTTTGAGTTCCAGGGTAAATGTTGCATTTTTCAAGTTAAGTTAACTTCTTCCAGAAGCTTCTCCTAGAAACAATGTATGGGAGACTCTGTTATTGGTTTGGGGAACTCGCTATAATGTACTGATGTAATTAATATGTTTGATTGGATTGTAAAGAGACCACCCCGATGTAGTTCGGCCCCTCAAGGTTCGTGGACCTATAAAAGGCGTTTCCATCTTATATCGTTGCCGATTTTCTGGAAGTGTGCGCTGGGGACTGCATGACCTTTGGAGTGTTTCTGCTTGCACGAGACTGAAGGGCTTGGTCAGGCAGAGACAAGGATCAAACCTGTGGTGGTTTAGGTATCGTGTAGAGGAATTTGTTGTTCAATCTAAGAATAAAGATTAATTGTTCCAGTGCTTGACTCAGTGGTTTATGACTGAACTAGACTGGGGGTAAGCTTGAGAAGAGCGTATTTACATTGTGGGCTCGTCCAGGATCTCAACGGACCCCCAAACACAAGCTTGCAATTAAGGGTGTTGAGCTGTTCCCGATCACGAGTGCAGAAATCGGCGCCATGGTGCGGTTTTCGTCACTTCGCTAGTCGGAGTAGATTGATCATTCGCAGGCTTGGGAAAGGGTCCCAACGAGATCGTAGAACAGAGTCTAGCAGGCACTGGGGGCAAAAGTGCCTTTGGGGTTAGAGGCTCTACTAGAATTAGGTTAAATGCCCATAAAACCAGGGTTGGGTTAAAAGCCTTCTCTTCTGGGTTAAAGGCCCGAATGACTTGAGAAGGGGAAAAAAGTGTCTTTCGGAAAAGTTGTTTCAAGCAAATTATTTCTGGGAGAGTATAATCAAATTCTACTAATTTCTATAATCAGGGTCTACTGGGAACAAGAACTAGCTATAAAAATGTCAAAAGAGAGGTGGGATAAGCATTTACAATATGTGCATAAATGCTCGATTAACACACTCTAATTCAATTCAAAATCTTACACAGATTATACTATTCAAAAACCAAATAAGTAAACTTTTTGCTAACGTCTCACCTATTTGTGATAAATGCCGATCTCAAGAAGCTACTATGGCGCACATTTGTTTTTTGTATAAAAATTCAAAGATTCTGGACTGAAATTTTTGAAATCTTCACAAAATTATTCAAAATAAAACTGATACCAAAACCTGAATGGATTATCTTTGGAACAATGGAAGGTAGCCCTGAACTAAATGTGTTTCAAAATAATCTATTTAATTATGGGCTAATAATGGGAAAAAAGCTTATACTTAAATTCTGGAAGAACGCTCCTATACCAACAATAAATATGTGGATTTCAAATATGTTTGAAACATTACACCTGGAAGATATGAGACTCCTCCTTGCAGGCAAATCAGACCACTTCCCAAAGACGTGGTCTGCATTTATCGACTTACTACAAGAATAAGGTGCATCAGTACTTCAAAAAAGAAATGGTGTCAGGATCTGGTAAGGGGGGAGGAAAAATACGAAGTTGGTATATCCCTTTTGCGCTGTTTTTATAATAGAGCTTTTGTTTTTTTTTTTCTTTTTCCTTCTTTCTTTTCTAGGGTCTATTTCTTAATTATTTTCTCTAACTAATGGGTTTTTTTTTTTGGATCACTCTTTTACACTAACACAACTTTCTTTCTCTCACTTTCTCTACTTTCTTTATTTCTATCCTTCCTTAAAACTTAACAAATGAAGCGGTACAATAAATGTAATAAGATATATCTGGCTTGTACTACTGTAATTTACTGTACTAATAAATACAAATATTTTTTTTTTTTTAATTCTGTTGTTGCAAGCAGGATTATCACTGGAATGTATATTTCATTGAAGGTATCCTGTTTCCCACAAAATGCTTTAAATATATAAGGATTCCATCCAATATCTGATTTGTTCAGGCGTTAATTTCTTGTTGTGAGTTGTTTAGAGATTTTTGTTTAAGAACTCGAGGTTTGGAGTGATATGGACCAAACGTGTGGCAGGTGTGAGTAGTGTAGCTGGGACATGTTAGCCGGTGTGGGCAAGTTGGGTCGAAGGGCCTGTTTCCACACTGCAGCACTCTATGATTCTATGACTCACTAACTGAATTTTTCTAGACATGCAGCATGGAAACAGGCCCTTAGGCCATCAGGTCTGTGTGAACCATCAACCATTAATACCACGTCAACCTCATTTGTTTTACTCTCCATGCATTCTCTTCAACTGCCAATTAACCATCTTTGGGATGTGAGAGGACACCAAAGCACCTGGGGGGGGACCCACATGGTCACAGGGAAAACATGCAAACTCCACACAGTAAGCATCCAAATCAGGATCGAACCTGTGGTCTCTGGTGCCGTAAAGCAGCGGCTCTACAAGCTGTGCCACTGAGCATCTGATGTAACTGCTTTAATAACCAACATCTATCTTTCCCGAATAATGCTCACAAATTACACCAGAATCCTAAAACATCTATGAGATTGGGCAATTCACACTCAAGCCAAAATATGTATTTGTACAGCAGCCATCTCATCCACATGTGTCAGCGATCAACACAAAATGACTGCCACACCTAGCTTGACAAACAGAAGGTTCAGAAATATTCAAACACAACTCGGTGAACACACAATATCAAGCCACTGCCTTACTATAAACAAAGAAAATCCAGGCCCTTCAACAAGTAGACAACGAATAATTCTGCTTGTGAATACCAAAGAGTTTGGGATGTCTATTATCTGCTATAATGGAGGTGATGCAAAACAGAAAGAACTGTCTGACCTTTACTCATGCTAAAAATAACACATCGTGCTAAAGTAACACAACGGGCCAGGCAGCATCCCTGGAGAACATGGATAAGTGATGTTTGGTCATCTATGAACATGGATGGGAAACATCACCTACCCACGTTGTCCAGAGATGCTGCTTGACCCGCTGAGTTCCTCCAGCATTTGGGTTTTTTTTTTGTAAGCCAGTATCAATGTTCAGAATCATTTCACTTATTTTGTTCTATTCAGACAGACAGGGTTGGCTTGATACAAGAAAATGGGGAATTTTTAACTATGCAAGTACAAAACAAGTGACAGCAATCTGGCACCCTAGTTGACATCTCTCCCCATTTGGACTACCATTGAGCAGTTCCTTGTTTCTCCACGTAACGCTAATTCCATTCTGGAACCTAAAATGGCACTCGATTGAGTGTTGGTGCAGTTCCAAGTCATATTCCAACAATATTGTGGAAATTGCACACGGCATCTGCTGTTGCTTAATAATAGCATTTTGTCGTGACTGATCATTTTTATCTCTGCTATTTAATGGAAGATAAATATCCACAGACCTGAGACTTGTTGCATACCAGATGCTGCAACCTTTGAGATCATGATCTCAAGGCACAAACAAGTCCCTGTATATGAAAACACATAGTGAACTCTGCGAAGCCCATGTGTCAATGTTTCTGACGTCTACAGGGATAGTGGCGGCGTTGCTAACACTGGCTCAGACCGTTCAGTGCTTGACTATGAGATTATATGCGGGACCATTGGGATTATTTACCAGTGTTGTCCTCTGCCATGATAGGAAGTTGCTATTATAGAACTGAACAACTGAGTCTGAAAAAGGGTCCCGACCTGAAATGTCTCCTAGTCATTTCCCCCAAAGATGCTGCCTGACCTGCTGCGTCACCCCAGCATTTTGTGTCTATAGTTGGAATAAACCAGCATTTACGGTTCCTTTTTTTAAAATTACACTGAGCAACTGAGACAACATTGGCGCATTATCCCCGACATCATGGTAGCAGCAGTTTTACTTAATGTGGTTTGCTCTTCCTCATTACTCCCTGCAGAGCTCAGAAGCAGAATGGCAACGCTCCCCGCTCAGTGACAGAGGGCCACTTATGGCAGTGGAGCTCAGACACGTCAGGGCTAATCATCTTCCTTCCACCAGATACATGGGGGCGGGCGAACTTAAAAGTGACCGTCAGCTGACCCCGATCAAAACTGAAAAATAGCCCCGACTGGAAACGTCACCTGCCATTCCCTCCACAGATGCTGCCTGACCTGCTGAGTTCCTCCAGCACTTTGCTTTTTATCTTTTTGCTCGTTCCCAGCAAGTTTCATGCATTTCCAAGATGTTTGGAAATGACTTGGAAAAGCAATGCTCAGAAACATTGTACTAATTCTGTTTTATTCTTAGTTGAGCACAACAGGGTAGTCTTGATGTGAGATAATGCGTAAGAATACAACAAGTGACAGCAAACTAGGAGCTCAGTTGACATCTCCCCCCATTTGGATGACCATGGAACTCAATGGAACAATGCAAAGCCAATGCCTATTAACACCCATCTGGCAAGAGGTATAGAAATGCAAAAACGCACACCTCCAGATTCAGGGACAGTTTCTTCCCAGCTGTTATCAGGCAACTGAATAATCCTATTAACTACCAGAGAGCAGTCTGAGCTACTATCTACCTCATTAGAGACCCTTGGAATCCCTTTGATCGGATTTAACTGGACTTTATTTTGCAATAAACTGCAGGAAATGCTACACTTGTCGCTTTACTCCCCCCCCCCCCCCTCTCCTCGACTCCATCCAAGGACCCAAGCAGTCTTTCCAGGTGAGGCAGATGTTCACCTGCATCTCCTCCAACCTCATCTATTGCATCTGCTGTTCCACGTGTCAACTTCTCTACATGGGCAAAACCAAGTACAGGCTTGGCGGTCGCTTCGCCCAACAACTCTGCTCAGTTCGCACTAACTAACCTGATTTCCCAGTGGCTCAGCACTTCAACTCCCCCTCGCATTCCGAAGCTGACATTCCTGTCCTGGGACTCCTCCATGGCCAGAGTGAGGCCCAGCGCAAATTGGAGGAGCAGCACCTCATATTTTGTTTGGGCAGTTTACACCCCAGCGGTATGAACGTTGACTTCTCCAATTTCAGGTAGTCCTTGCTTTCTGCCTCCATCCCCTCCCCTTCCCAACTCTCCCACAGCCCACTGTCTCCGCCTCTTCCTTTCATTTTCCCGCCCCCCCCCGGCATCAGTCTGAAGAAGGGTCTCGACCCGAAACGTCGCCTATTCCTTCACTACATAGATGCTGCCTCACCCGCTGAGATTCTCCAGCATTTTTGTCTACCTTCGGTTTATCCCAACAATGATTATTTATAAGAAGACTCCTGACCCAAAACGTCATCCATCCTTTTTCTCCAGAGATGCTGCTTGACCCGCTGAGTTACTCCAGCACCTTGTGTCTATCTTCGGTATAAACTAGCATCTGCAATTCTGTTCTACAAATGATTATGTATAGATCGGAACAGCAACGAGATGGCAATTTTGAAAATGTTTCCTTAAAACACACTAGCGCTGCAACTTGCTGCAGATGTATGAAAATTAATGATTGAAGACATCTGGACTTGTGTCGATTTATGAAGGACAGCAGGTGTCAAGCCAAGTGGCTGTAACACATGTGTATGCTCCTATACACAGATCTACTGGAGAGCGAACCTGCCCTTTGCTTAACACTATCTGACAGTATTGTTCATTCACTCTACTCCAAGGCGGCCATGGTGTCGCAGCGGTAGGGTTGCGGCCTTACAGCGCCGGAGACCCGGGTTCGATCCTGACTACGGGTGCTGTCTGTACGGAGTTTGTACGTTCTCCCTGTGACCGCGTGGGTTTTCTCCAAGGTCTTCGGATTCCTCCCACATTCCAAAGACATACAGGTTTGTAGGTTAATTGGCTTGTTGTATGCGTAGATTGTCCCTAGTGTGTGTAGGGTAGTGTTAATGTGTGGGGAATGTTGGTCGATGCGGACTTGGTGGATCGAAGACCCTGTTTCCGTGCTGTATCTCCAAACTAAACCAAACTATCCCATTCTTGGTGGGCATTGCCTCGGCCATGTTTTCTAAACATGACAACACTGAGTCATGATGTCCAAGCCTTGCCGGCCAACCCTGCTTGATGGCACTAATGCTCCATGGCAGCATAGAGTCATAGATTGTTTATTTCAGAGATATGACCCACCGAGTGTGCGCTGACCAGCGATCCCCCATACACGAGCAGTGTCTTACACACTAGGGGCAATTTACAATTTTTATGAAGCCAAATTTACACACAAACCTGTATGACTTTGGAATGTGGGAGGAAACGAGAGCTCCCGGCGAAAACCCACATGGTCACGGGAAGAACGTGCAAACTCCATGCAGGCTACACCTGCAGTCAGGATTATAGACATGCCCATGCCGACTAACATGTCCCACCTACACTAGTCCCATCTGCCTGTGTTAGGCCCACATCCTTCAAACCTATCCTATCCATCCATGTACCTGTCCAATTTCTCTTTAAATGTCGTGATAGTACCAGCCTCAACTACCTCCTCCGGCAGCTCGTTCCAAACACCCACCACCGTTTGTGTCAAAAAGCTGCCCCGCAGCTTCCTATTAATTATTTTCCCCCCCTCACCTTAAACCTATGTCCTCTAGTTCTTGATTCCCCAACTCTGGGTGAAAGATTCTGTGCATCTACCCAATCTATTTAGGTGGGTACTCGAGAGTACAGTACTAGACATGACGCACAACTGATCTAGTCAGGAATAAGTGTCTGACACTGAAGCTTGATCCCAAATCCGAGGAGGGAAAGAGAAAAATGGGAATCCAGGGGCTTCCTTTACTGACATGCCATCCAGTGATTTCCGCTCTGATTCATGAGAATCAGAAAACAAAAAGCAGGAAAATATATTGGATTTAAAATAAACGCAAACTTGATGAATGAGCAAGATCAAAATGAGAGAGACAGCATTTGTTGCAGGGTTCAGACTGCGGGCCTTAATAAATGCTAGCAGCACTTGTGTAGCACACCAGACATTCAGACAATCTACACTCAAAATGTTATTTTAGTAAAAGAAAATTGTACAGTAAACATGCCTCTCACTGCCAACTCTTGCTTACTGAAGTATGTAGGTTATTGTCTCTCACTTGAGCTTCGAGGTACAAAATTCATAAGCTTCAGAACAGAAGTGAAGGGGTGGGGGGGTGGAAATATTTCACCCCCCCCCCTTGCTTTCCGCAGGTGCAGTCGGATAAAGCGGTACTGTCTCAAAGATGCTGCCCACCCCCCACTCCCGACACACATCCCAGTGTAGGCTGTGCAATTGTGGCGAGCGGCCCTTCCACCCCACAGGCTGCCTACGCATGCAGCTGGGAGCCTCTCCAGCTCCCAGCGATCAAAATTCAAAGCTCCTTTTCTGCCTTTCAGATCTGATTGACAAATTCACTGTTACGAGGAGAAGAAAAACGCCAAAACGGGAACAATGTTGATCTTCACCCCTATTATTGGTGACTTTTCAGTTCCGTGCGGCGAGGCTGTGAAAAGAGACCGTGACACAGAGGGAAAGGTTGGTGGTGGGGTTGGAGGCGGTGGGGGTGGGGGGGGGGGGGGGGGCCGGAAGAACTGCAGCAGCTTTAAAAGACAGCAGTCAATAGAAGAGTTAATTGTCTGAGGTGCACAATGCGTTTATTCTGAAGACAGAACAAAGAGCTCCCTCTCTGCATTGCCTCTGTGCACTGTGTAATTCCTTGTGTAATACTGCTCAAAACAGACCATCTTAACCTTGCCACTGCACTGCCTCTTAACGTCTAGGGCTGTAATATGGGCAGAGGATTACTACGGCCTGGACAAGATGTTCCATTATGCAAAGGGGGCTTGATAGATTGAATACCGAGAAGCATTTACCATTGAGGGGGGGGGGTAGTGCAGAAGGGAAAGGTGGGGGAAGGTTACTAAAAGGCAGAACTATCTAGTGAAAGATCCCATGGACACTGTGGGGTATTACACAATGGCGTGATATGATCTGTAACAACTGCCTGAAAGAAAGTTGGAAGGAGATTTGAAAGCAACTTTTGAAATAAAAGGGAATTGGGAATTGAAAAGATGCTGTGTGGTCGAGAGAAGAAGAGATGACATGCCAAGTGGATAGGTCTTTCACAGACAGTCATAATGGGCCAAACGGCCTCTTCTTGTGAAGTACAATTCTACACCTATTATCCAGCATGGGAGAGTAACAAATACGAGATAAGAGACTGCAGAAGCTGCAATCATGTGCAAAAGAAAAATCAAAAGGCTGAAGGAACTCGTTGGGTCTAGCTGCATCCATGGAGGGAATGGACAGAAGAAGTTTCGCTGAACACCTATGCTCAGTCCACCGTGACCTACGTGAACTCCCGGCTGCCAAACATTTTAGCTCCCCTTCCCATTCTGACCATTCTGTCCTGGGCCTTTTCCACTCTAAATTGGAGGCCACATACACATTGGAGGAACAGCACCTCATATTTTGCTTTGCTTTGCATACCTCTGGTTTCCCTGTCCCGTGGCCCTCAGTCTTAAGTAGGGCCTCGAATCGAAAGATCACTTATTCCTTTTCTCCAGAGAGGCTGCCTGACCCGCTGAGTTACTCCAGCGTTTTGTGCCTATCTTCGGCACTTCTTTGGTCTGATTGGAGTAGAGAGGTAAAAGGGAGGAGGGGGGCAGAGCAAAGCCTGGCAAGTGATAGGTGGATACAAGGGAACGTGGTGAATGACAGATGGGTGGAGTGACAAAGGCTAGAGATAAAAAGGGGATAAAAGGGCGTTGGTGAGTGGCACGGTGGCACAGCAGTAGAATTGCTGCCTTACAGCGGCAGAGACCCGGGTTCGATCCTGACTACAGGTGATGTCTGCACAGAGTTTGTACATTCTCCCTGTGACCGCGTGGCTATTCTCCGGGTGCTGCGGTATCCACCCACATTACAAAGGCGTGCGGATTTGTAGGTTAATTGTCTTCTGTAAATTGCCCCCTAGTGTGCAGGATGCGAAACTGGGCTAACATAGAACTAGTGAACATGTAAGCGTTGGTGGGCGGGGACTCGGTGGGCTGAGGGGCTAGTTTCCAAGCTGTATCCCCAAACTAAACTAAGATAGCAAAGAAGAGGAGTGGAATATAAAGTCAGAACGAGGGATGGGGTGGGTGAGGGAAATTAAAGGAAATATGCGACTTGGTGATGGGAGATGAACATACGGAGAGAAAAGGAGTAGGTGACTAGGGTGGTGAGAGATGGGGAAAATGTAGGCTTAGGTGGGTGGGGGAGGGGAGGCGGGGGGCATCACTTAAATTTAGAGAAGGAAATGTTGAGTTATAAGCTACCCAAGTTGCTGTTCTTCACATTTCTGCGTGGCCTCACTTAGGTAATGAAAGAGAAGGTAAGTCTGGGAATAAGAGAGTAACAACTTCTCAGCAGTGAGAACTTCAGTGAAGTTTGCCGTAAAGGTCACCTAGTAAGTAAATGTTGAGATTTTTTCACATTGTACTGACAAGAGTCCCAATCACCATGTCTTATTCCTTTGAACGGCAGATTTCACTTGTCTAAAAAGAAACACATCAAATATTTTAAAATCCGCTGGCATAAAACTTTTGCCGTGTATGGGCCATTCAGTCCAACTGGTCTCTGCTAGAAATAGCAAGTTAGGCAGCAGTTCTGGAAAATAAGGATGGATGACGTTTCGGGTGAGATCCAACTTGAGAAAGGTCCTGAGATGCTGCCTGAACCCACTGCGTTACTCCAGCACTTTGTGTCCATCTTTCGTCTATTCACGGTTCTGTTTAATTTCACTCTATTAGCATATCCTTTCTCCCCCATCGTGTTCTTACTAGGCTTCTCCTCGATCTTTGCTGACTCGTGAATGTGAGCACCAGCCCCATTAACGTCTGAGCCCAACTCCCCATGATGGCTACCCTTCAATCGTGGGCCTGTTTGTTATCAAGGGGTGTGTAAATTGGGAAGGGATCATGTACAAAATCGAGAGGAATAGGAATACATCCAAAGACGTACAGGTTTGTAGGTTAATTGGCTTGGTAAATATAAAAATTGTCCCTAGTGGGTGTAGGATAGTGTTAATGTGTGGGGATCGCTGGTCGGCGCGGACCCGGTGGGCCGAAGGGCCTGTTTCCGCACTGTATCACAAAACTAAAAAAAAATAAAAAATCAGGTAGTTGCACAGAGAGGTGAATTGAGAACCAGAGGACACTGGGGTGGAAAGATTTAATAGGAACCTGAGGTGTAACTTTTTCACACAGAGGGTGGTGGGTGTATGTAATGAGCTGCCGGAGGAGGTAGTTGAGGCAGGGACTATCGTAACATTTTAAGAAACATTCAGACAGGTACATGGATAGGACAGACATAAAGGGATATGGCTCAAACGTAGGCAGATGGGACTAGTGTAGATGGGATGTTGTGGGCAAGTTGGGCCGAAGGGCCTGTTTCGACCCTGTGTGACTCTGAATCAAAAAGGATTGTTAAAAAGATTCAGTGTGGATCAGGACCAATAAGCAGGAAGGTTGATGGGACAATGAAAAATTATAAAGGAGGCTCATGTTTGCAAAGTAATTGGATTCACTGCTGATCTTAGTCACTTGGCACAAGCAGAGAAAGACGAAATTGGATAAAAAATGCTGGAGTAACTCAGCAGGACAGGCAGCATTCCTGGAGAGAAGGAATGGGTGACCTTGACCTAAAACATCACCCATTCCTTCTTTCCAGAGATGCTGCCTGTCCCGCTTAGTTGCTCCAGCATTTGTGTCTATCTTCAGTTTAAACCAGCATCTGCAGTTCCTTCCTACACAAGAAATTGAAGATATATTACCGCTCACATATCTCCCAGCTGACTTTCAGTGTTGAATTGAAAGGTACAGCATGGAAACATGGCCTTCGACTCACCAAGTCCATGCTCACCATTGATCAACCATTCACACACTAGTTCTATGTTATCCCACTTGCTCATCCATCCCTTACACATCAGGGACAATTTACAGAACACATTTAACCTACAAACCCCCATGTCTTTGGGATGTGGGAGGAAACCGGAGCACCCGGAGGAAACCCACGAGGTCACAGGGAGAACGTGCAAACTCCACACCGACAGCATCCGAGGTCAGGATTGAACCCGGGTCTCGGACGCCATGAGACATCAGCTCTACCAGCTGCGGAGTAGTGGATTGACTAATTCTCAATCTTATGAGTGTTATCGTTGCCTCCAAGTCCATACATATAGGAGTCTAGCCCAGCTTCGGAGTTAAGGACCTGGATCCACGCTAAATCTATAGTCTAAAGTCCAAAGTAAAGTATCACGTCTAAAAACAAGGTGACAAATAGATTCAGACTTGCCTTTATCAAAGTGCAAAAAGATAACACTGTGCACAAATTATTATTTTTAAATTAAGATACTGAGATAATGAGTTTCGGTGCAAAAGCAAAAGGAGAGAACCACTGATACAACAAAAAAGGGGGAGGAATAAAAAATAGCAACAAAGTTTATGCTTGCTGGATGAGAAGAGGTTTTGCTGGCTGGAAGCTGACATTTTTGAGCAATTGGCAGTCAGCCCCAAGGTCATTCAGCTCCAAGGCCTGGAGGTGCCTGCCAGTCACATTCCCTTCTTCTGCGCTGATAGTGGGGGGAGCTGGTGGAGGTGTAAGCAGTGCTGATGTTGATGGGGGGGGGGGGGGGGAGGGTTGAGGGGTGGTCATGACATACCGGGAGAGCGGAAGTTACATCTCCATCCAAATGCCATTCTGACGGCCAGGGATAACCCAGAAGGAAGACACAAATTGCTGGAGTAACTCGGTCTAAAGAAGGGTCTCGACCCAAAACGTTACCCATTCGCTCTATCCAGAGATGCTGCCTGTCCTGCTGAGTTATGCCCCTGTCCCACTTAGGAAACCTGAGCGGAAACGTCTGGAGACTTTGCGCCCCACCCAAGGTTTCCGTGCGGTTCCCGGAGGTTTTTGTCAGTCTCCCTACCTGCTTCCACTACCTGCAACTTCCGGCAACCTCCGGGAACCGCACGGAAACCTTGGGTGGGGCGCAAAGTCTCCAGAGGTTTCCGTTCAGGTTTCCTAAATGGGACAGGGGCATTACTCCAGTAATTTGTGTCTATCTTCGGTTTAAACCAGCATTTGCAGTTCCTTCCTATAACCCAGAAGGAAACAGCCTCACCTTCTCGTAGGTTGCATGACATTGAGCAGCTGGTTACACAAACAGTTTCCAGGCATCAAAGCCCAAAGGAGGGAGGAGAATATGGTCAAGTTGCGAAAAAGTCATCGTCACCAATAAACCGCTTCAGTAAAAAGTCCACTAACAGTGAGTGATATTTATACAGTCGCAGTCTAAAAAGTCTCAATGCAGTACCTTTCAAAAGCTGGTGAAAAACATTGTAAATTAGCAATGGAGAGCATTTGGCCCATCATTACAGTGATATCTCCTTGGACTCAACAGTCAGTTCTTTCAAGAGACAAGCTTTTCATTTTCCCCCATCTAATGTATTAATGCTTTTGACAGTTCCAGGGTCCATTTCCACCATATTTCCAGGCAGTGCTTCCTACATTGCAAGATCTCACTGTGGGTAAAAAAAGTCCTTCATTGGCATTCTCGGACCGTGTCCCACTTACCAGGGGTAAACAGCTTCCCAACAAATACCCTCCTCACACAAGAATGAAGAAGGGTGTATTCACCAATGTGATCTGTGGAGCTAATTACATTCAGCAGGAGAAGCGCTGGAAATGTGCGGAGGCCGATGGTCGATACAAGGATACAGGTAACGCAGATCCACGCTATGAATTCATGAGTTCATAAATTCTTGGAGCCATTTGGCCCATCAAGTCTACTTCGCCATTCAATCATGACTGATCTATCTTTCCCTCTCAACCCCATTCTCATGCCTTCTCCCCATCACCCCTGATACCCGTACTAATCAAGAATCTGTCAATCTCTGCCAAAAATATCCATTGATTTGGCCTCCGCCGCCCTCGGTAACAATTAATTCCACAGATTCACCACCCTCCTCATCTCCTTTCTAAAGGTACATCCCTTTATTCTGAGGCTATGGCCTCTGGTCCTAGAATCTCCCACTCGTGGAAACATGTTCTCCACATTCACAGTATCCAGACCTTTCACTATTCAGTGAGTTTCAATGAGGTACCCCCTCATCCTTCTAAACTCCAGTGAGCACAGGCTTGTTATCTCCCGAGTCGCTATTCGTGCATTATTGGGAGTGTAGCCAGACTCGAGTCATGGACCGCATCCATGAACAGATCCAGAGTCAGGAACATGTGCAGGTTTGTAGATGGAGTGCTTCTTCCAAGCAGAAACTTACCTAGAAGTTGACATGGAGTAGCTTAGCAGATCAGGCAGCATCTCAGTAGAACATGGACAGGCAACATTTTTTTTGGGACGCCCCTTCACATCATCCTGAGATGTTGCCTGACCCGCTGAGTTACTCCAACACTCTGTCTTCTCTTGTAAACCAGCATCTGTAGTTCCTTGTTTCTTACCTAGAAGTTGTTACATCCATGAAGGCATTGACCACTGAAGGAAATTGCGGCGTTGGTGTCATTGCCGGCAGCATCAGGTACATGCACACTTTTCCACGACCCATTCCCCGATCCCTCGCAAATATCAAAGACAAGGTGTGGTTGTTTGTCGGGGAGCTGGCACAGGTGGTCATAAAAGCCAGCAAGAGGGTCAAGTCTGTCACAACCATGGTCTCCTCGAACGCCACAGCCAAGACTCAATAAACTGGGAGCAATGGGACAAGACAGATGTGCCAAAGCCATGAGCCCCTCCACCATCATGAATTCACCTGATCTTCACAAAGGGCAAGAGAAGAAGCACAGTGTCTGAGACTTCCTCACTTTCTCTGCCCTGTGTCTTGCTTTCCTGGATTTTGCCTGTGTTGCTGCAGCTTACATGTGGAAATTATTAACAACCTTTTCAAGTCCTGGCATAAAGTTGAAGGCAAGAAACATCTGGGGACCCTGATAATGTTCTGCAATTTTAACCACAAAATGATCACCCTTACTTGCTGTCCATTTCCTTTTAAATGGGGTGGTGAATATTCAACTAGTTTCAAAAGGATTTGAATGTATACTTGGGAGGGAGAGAGAAATAATTGCAGGACTAAGGGGAAGGCCAAATCCGTGAGTTAAAAGCCAACAAAAAGGAGCAATGGTCCGTGGTCTTGTGGAGTATGCCAAGATTGCATAAACTGTCCAATAATAATCAGTAGATGTCATGTATTAAAGCAATCATTCAATTCAACCTCAATGAAGCAAGGCAATTATGAAAGGGCACAACTTTAAGTTAATCAGCAAAATGTTAAAGGGGAGGTAGGGAAAATAAAGCAGTGAAGGTCGATTAGGATGTGAATGACCTTCATATGTTCTCAATGCAGGAATTCCACAGCACAGGAACACAAGAACACAGAGAAATGGACCAGAGGCCCTGCTCATGTGCTGCAAGTCTGTAGCAAATTCCTGTTCCAGGGAGAGCAACATTGTACTTCTCATCCCTTTCCCTGCTCCCAATCCACTTGCCATCAATAAATCCTCAGTCAGCAACGTGGAATGGTTTGGGTAGTGTACAGTTATCAATGCTCACTTCCTTGTAAAGAGCTCATTGGGACGGTAGAGTTGTTGCTTTACAGCACCCGAGACCCCTTTTCAAATCTATGGGTGCTGTCTGTACGGAGTGTTTACATTCTACCTGAGACCGCGTGGGTTTTCTCCAGGTGCTCAGACCACACTCCAAAGACGTACAGGTTTGCAGATTTAATTGGCTTTGGTAAAATTGTAATTTGTCCCTAGTGCGTGGGATAATGCTAGTGTATGGGGTTATCGTTGGGCAGTGCAGACACGGTGTGTCGAAGGGCCTGTTTCAGCACTGTATCTCTAAACTCTAAACCTTCAACTGAAGCATGAAGTATTATTGAGCAACCACCACATATCTATTCCTCACTCATTACACCAGTCGCTGATTCAGGAGAGTGATGGATTCACCAAGTTGTACTGGTAGGGAAAGCCACTGGATCAGGTAACACATAATGGTTGACTATTTTGAACAGTACATCATATATTTTGTAATACAAAGCAAGTTAACCATTCAATTCAGCTCAGTCATGACGGTATCATTGAATAAAATTGTTAACTGGAACATGCAGGAACACATCTATACAATCTGTACAACTGGTCATGGTCTCTTCAATGATTCTTGTTGCACATGAAACAGCTATTTCCCTTGTAATTGTTAGCATTACCAAGACACAATACAGATTCACCCAGTGGTACTCCACAAGGAAATCAGAATTCCACCAAACAGGCCTTCTGCTCACATCAGCAAGCAGTTACAACCTTCACCAGCCCAAACCAACACCACCACCACCATCCCACACCCCCTCCTGCCCCATGCGCCCGACCCCCCATCCCTTCCATCCATCAAGTCTGATATCCTGGGATATACAGAAACACTAGCTGAGAGCTCCTATCAAATACTCTCCTTCCTATCCCTCAAAGCATTTATGGTCCTGACCTACCCTCTACCTCATTGGAGACCCCGGACAATCTTTAACCAGATTTGACTGGACGTCATCTGGCACCAAACATTATTCCCTTTATCCTGTACCTCTACGTTGAGGACGGCTGGATTGTAATCATGTGCCTTCTTTCCACTGACTGGATGGCACACAAAAATAAAGCGTGCTATCCAGTCAGCAGACTGTACATGATTACAATCGCACCTCGCTACACATGACAATAAACTAAACTAAATCTGTGTCAAGGCACAAGCTCACACCGTGCATTATTAATACACCAAGGCAGGCAGATGATCCCTGGAGCTGGGGAACTATCCAGCTCAAGAAGACACCAACATTTTTCTCCTACAGGGCATCCCTCTGATCTGCAAGATGGCAAATGACTAACATTTCAGGTCACGTGGCACCTTTCACCATGGTATAGGAACCAACTCCCTAGCAATTATTGAAAGCATTCTTCTACAGAAACAGGCAAACTCACATTCTATATACGCGTACACCACCCTTTTCAATCCTCCGTCACCAAACAAGAGGGCTGTATTCCAGAGGGGAATAACTCAACCATCCTGGTTACAGTCCATCTAGGTATAAGTTGGCTGTAGAGAAGTCTCTCCACCAGATCTTGATTAGTCATGCCAACCACATACCCCTTTCTCATGCAACCACCAGTTAAAAAGTTCCACTGACAGAACCATGACACAAGGAAGGAACACCAGTCTGGTGCCACAGCTTGTGGTAAGGACAGCAACCCCCTCCTCTCACACGCAGTCTGAAGAGCACTTTATCATGCATTGTAAGCGGGCAGGAGAAGGAAAGGTTGAAGCGAAGCAAAGAAGTTCCTCACCTTTTCTGCCTGAACTGCTGGGCCCCGAGGGCTTGTCAGTTACTGAACCTTCAAAACAAAGCAAAAAGATCATTTTTTATATGTGTACGCTGCAGAACAGAGGTCCTCATAGTCCTCAGCCAAATACAAGCAAAAGAGAATTAATACTCTATAAACCTATCTTCCTGTAAAAAGTACAACTGAACACCCATTATATGTCAAAGCATCTTAATGCTCATTTTTAGAAGTACTAGGATTTTTCCATAGAATCCTAAATAACTCCATGGAATCTGATTTTGGGATAAACAACATCTTTGCATCACTTTTTTTCCTCCTTCACGGAAAGGTACTAATCCAGTTATCATACTTTAAACATGAAGTTCTCCCTCAAAATGAGTTGGAGATTCTGGTGTCATGGTCTCACAATGCGATTCCACACCATGTTTAAAAGAAACACAGTTAAATATGAAAAGCAGCCAACTATGTCTTGACGAGGACTATGGTGTGTAGATTACATTTAACTCAACAGTGAAACACTTCCACCACTGACTATCACAACTTTGCCAAGTTTCATTGCCCACCACCGGATGAAGTTCTTTTTCTGGTTCATATGTTTTTGTGTTTCATTCATTTGTTAACAGGTAGAGGGGACTATCGTCCATGGATTGGATAAAGGCAATTTTTGCTGCAATGCTGCAAAATACTCGTTCCACAATCATTCTTAAAAAAGTCAGGAAATCGCCTTTGAATTCAGTGGGGAAAAAGCCTCCCTTCATTTCCCCAACCAGATCTGCCCACGACTTTGGGCTAAAACCCTCTCCATACTGACCTGTTAAGCGGAGGGAATAGATTTTCTCCATCCACTCGATCTAAACCCTTCATCTTCTGATCATCTCTCTTACACCACCTGTCAACCTTCCAAGGAAGCAAAACCTAACTTTTCAAACCTCAACAGGAACAGGAGGACCAGAAGATATTAGAACGGGGAAAAAAAATGAAAGCTCGGGCTTTAGGAAATCACATAAGGATATATTTCTACATGCAACTCAGTGGCAGAAATTTGTAACAATTGTTAATTCTCAATCTGGAATGGTTAGATCTTTACTAACCTTTAGTATCAGGGTTCTGGATATAAAGGGTGAGAGGTCAAAAATGATAAATGGAAATTGTGTTACATAAAGCCAGACAAACCTTATGAATGTAAATATCATTAATAGCCTCAGCAGGAAGGCCCCATCTTGAGCATTGCACCGTACACATCGCATAACATCACAAAACTAGCTTTCAAGAATATCTCATAACAACCACAACTATGTATTTTAAAGCATGCCGAGTTTAACTACTGAAGAGCATGAAAGCAGCCTACAATATTTCTCCACACTGCAAAAGTAAGCACAATAATAAGTCTATGCAAGTGAAAGATACATTTGTTACAGAGCAATTGATAACAATAAATGCAAGAATCTATTGAAGTGAACTTTATCACCCGGAATGGAGTCTGTCCTGAGTTCACCGGGACATGGGCATGTGTATACATGGACATCCATTATTCCTTGAATAAGTGATGGTAAATGCTGCAGCAGCAACACACAGTACCTGAACACACTGGTGTTTGATTTTTAACCGAAGATCCACTCACTGGTTTTCCGTCAGGAGTAACACACCAACAATACCCTGTGAAAGTGTGGCACTGCACCTGTTCAGAAAAAAAGAGGCACATCAGTAATTGCGGCAACAAGTTCATACCTTGACCACTTTGCACAGGTTTGGAGGGGGGACGCAATGTGTTGGGGGGTGGGGATGGAGGAGGGGGGGGGGGGGGAGGTTGCAGAAAAGAAGGTTGCAGCTTGACACTGTAGTGGAGAGATAAGTTTTTTTTGCCTTCCATCACAACGATGTGATGGATGTTTGTGTAAACTGTGTTGTGTCTCGGGTCTTTTTGTTTTGTAATGTATGGCTGCAGAAACGACATTTCGTTTGGACCTCAAGGGGTCCAAATGACAATAAATTGAATTGTATTGTATTGTATTGTCAATGTGCTCTCATCTACAATTCCAAACCTTTCCAATGGCTCCCTCTCTCTCTGCAATCTCCCACAGTCCGACAATTATCTTGGGAATTAAGTATGTTGCCAATTCTGCCATCATACACATCCCAGTTTTCAGTACTCTAATACTAAGAGTAATCTTTTCTCGCCTCCACATCTTCACCTCCCCCCTCCCATCACCTACTTTCAGTCTGATGAAGGCTCCTGACCCAAAAGGTCATCCATCCTTTTCCTCCAGAGATGCTGCCTGACCCGCTAAGTTACTCCAGCATTCTGTGTCTATCTTTGGTATAAATCAGCATCTGCAGTTCTTTGTTTCTACTAAGACTAACACACTGTACACACATACGATTTGGGCAGCACGGTGCTGCAGCTGGTAGAGTTACTACCTCACAGCTCCAGTGACGCCGGTTCAATCTTGTGTGGAGTTTGCATGTTGTCGCTGTGAATTAATGGGTTTCCCTGAGGTGCTCCAGTTTCCTCCTGCATCTCAGACTTACTGTGTTGGTAGGTTGATTAGAGTGGTGGAATGGCAGCACAATTGTGGTAAGGGAGTGGGTAGGAGGGAAGTGAAGGGAATGCCAGGGAAACAATGACTAGATGGATATCTGATGCTCAGTAATCGCTGAAGGGCCTGTTTCAATTCTATTTGATACAGAAGATGCAATCCATTCAAAGACATGCTGGTGGGTAGGCCATTGTAAATTGCCTTAGTTGTCTGCTGAAAAAAAGAGCCATGAGGATATGAAACTGACGAGGTAAACCATCATCCAGAACCAGAGGTCACAGTTTAAGAATCCAGAACCAGGGATCACAGTTTAAGAATAAGGGGTAGGCCATTTAGGACTGAGATGAGGAATAACTCTTTCACCCAGAGAGTTGTACATCTGTGGAATTCTCTGCCACAGAAGGCAGTGGAGGTCAATTCACTGGATGTTTTCAAGAAGGAGTTAGATTTTGCTCTTAGGGCTACAGGAATTAAGGGATATGGGGAAAAAGCAGGAATGGGGTACTGATTTTAAATGATCAGCCATGATCATATTGAATGGCGGTGCTGGCTTAAAGGGCCGAATGATCTCCTCCTGCATCTATTTTATTTTTTCCTATTCACCTCATTGAAACTTACAGAATAATGAAAGGCATAGATGGAGTGGATGTGGAAAGGATGTTTTCACTGGTGGGAGAATCTAGGACCAGAGGTCATAGCCTCAGAATAAATGGGCACTCTTTTTGAAAGGAGGTGAGGAGGAACTTCTTTAGTCAGAGGGTAAATAATCTGTGGAACTCATTGCCACAGAGAGCTGTGGAGGCCAAGTCAGTGGATATTTTTAAGGCAGAGATAGCTAAATCCTTGATTGGAACGAGTGTCAAGAGGTATGGGGAGAAGGCATGAAAATGGGATTAGGCAGCAGAGATCAGCCACGATTGAATGGCGGAGTAGACGCAATGGGCCGAATGGCCTAATTCTACTCCTATGTGAAGCATTCTTTCCTGCACCATTCTCAATCCAAAGGTTATTAAGGATATCCACTCCCTCACTTGAGATACTGCAGATGTTGGGATTTCATTGACATTCTCAAGATCCAGCAACAATTTTTGTTTTAAATGGATTGCATTGTGAACGATGTAAATCCCCAGGGTAAACAATGGGGAGGTGGAGATCAGTCCACAAATGACAGACATACTCAAGCAGCTAAATGTTTGTACCCTGTTCTAGTGTTCCTTCACTTGAAGGGGAACCAGGGAATATTACACATGCTCCTAAGTAAAGAAGTAACAGCAGGTACAGAAAAATGTTCAAAGTACAAAATAATATGGAATATCCTCTGGAATATTTAATATTCCATCATGAGAATGCAGACCCAGATAAATCTTTAAATTATCTTAATTTTGTTTACAAGATTCACCAAGTTCGACATGTGTATTCAAATCCTATAGGAAAGTGAATGCTGGTGAGTTATACAAGAGGGGGTAGCACAGTGGCACAGCGGTAGAGTTGCTGCCCTACAGCGCCAGAGACCTGGGTTCAATCCTGACTGTGGGTGCTGTCTGTACGGAGTTTGCACGTTCCCCCTGTGACCATGTGGGTTTTCTCCAGTTTCCTCCCACTTACCAAAGATGTACAGGTTTGTAGGTTAATTGGCTTCTGTACATTGCAAAATTGTCCCTAGTGTGCAGGATGATGCTAGTGTAGGGAGTGATCTCTGGTTGGTGCCAGATCAGTGGGCTTGTTTCCACCTTGTATCTCTAAAGTCTAAAATTAGCTAAATCCTTGGTCTTCATTTTTTTTTTTGTGCCTCTGTGCTCGAGACACTGGAAAAAACTCACAGCCTCCAACATGATCTAGTCTGGTTTGTATACATGAATCACTCACTGGCATAGATAGCCAAGAGCACATTAATGCTTTGAACGACTCCAGCTAAAAAGCTGTTGTTTCTCAGAAGGACACAGTAAAAAATATCAAAAAAAGTCTCCCTGGGATTCAAATTTATATAAAAACGCTAACCAGAAATGTCAGCTAATTTCACCGACAAATTAAGATATCCAGTTTCACAATCTTGAATAAATATTGGCAATTCTGGCAGCACGGCAAGACCATTATACAATAATTGTCAAATTTGTGATCTATTGATCACTGCTGTTTCCAGGGCAACTGGATCAAACATAGGAAACTGAAAGGCAGGAGAAATATGTTCTTTACTGTCATTCAAGCGTCTAGGTTAACTCTCTGGAGGTTTAATATGTCTGGCGATGAAGTAAAACGATCCTATCCTTTATCTCCGAGGTCCACAGCCCTCCAAAGTAATTGCATTCTTCCAACTCTAGTCTCTTGACCATCCCAAACACCTCCAAGTTTAATTGCATCTTTGGCTGCCAAGGCTCCGTCCCAAACCTTTCCTCTTTTTCTTCTCCTTTAAGATACATTTAAAAAATGCTCTTTCTTGAGCAAATATTTGGCAACCTGCTTTATTATTTCCTTGCTGTATTTGGCTCAGTCTCCGTTTCTGTCCGATAAAGTTTGTGTCCAGTATCTTGTGGCATGTTGCCATGTTTAAAGATGCTGCATAAACATTGGTTGTTATTGTTGCCACTTTGGGGGTGCAGTGCTGGTCCTGCCTAAACACATGTCACAGCCTTGAGTCATTCAAGGCTCAGCTCAAATTGCAAGATCCTCCAGTCTCTCTCTCGCTCTCCACATGGGTCATTGGTCCATACACACTTCTTTACACTTTTCAAAGCCTTTAAATACTTGTGCTCCAAGTAACTGCCTTTTAAAGCCAAGTATAGACTGCTTCAACTAATCAAGCTGTTTGTGCCAGAGAATTCCATACAAATCACCTTCCGCAGAACAATTATTTTGGCCTCTGCTCGAATTCCTAGCGAACACCTTAAATTTCGAACCTTGCTCAGTTACCAGCACGAGAAGCAGGTCACTAGTCATTCCATCAAAACACTTCATAATCTTCTTGCCATCAACTTCGTTTTCTGAGTTCCAGTGAAAATGCATTCTCAAATTTCTCTTCTTTCGTTGTAACATCCCAGTTTTATGCACAGCACATTTTGCATTCCTTTGGCATCACTGCATCACCAAATCCATGTACAAGTAGGGCCTGCAGTCTTGCACCATTCCTTACAACACAGGAAATAGCCACTCAGTCTATTCCAGCTCCCAGGACAAAATCCAATGAGTCCCCCCACACCCCTCGCAATTTTTTTTTAGAGATACAGCGCAGAAACAGGCCCTTCAGCCCGCCAAGTCCGCACCGACCAGCGAACACTGCACATTAACACAAGCCTACACACACTAGGGACAATTTATACTTATACCAAGTATACAAACCCAAGCCAATTAACCTACAAACCTGTACGTCTTTGGAGTGTGGGAGGAAACCGAAGATCTCAGAGAAAACCCACACGGTCACGGGGAGAATGTACAAACTCCATACAGACAGCACCCGTAGTCGGGATCGAACCCGGGTCTCTGGCGCACATGACCATCAATTCCACTTTGATTCTTTGCCATTAGCCTCCACCAAGGGATAATCTATAGTGACTGACACACCAGCACCAAGAGGACATGTGGTCAGGTGAAGAACATGTAAACACCACAAAGACAGCACCTAGGGTGAGTTAAACCGGGATACCTCAATCTGAGGCAGAGACATTAAACACTGCACCATTATGCTGCCCATTGAACATAATTTCATTTCTTTTGGAACTACAATTGTCAATACCCCTCATAGGTTCATAAGTTCAAGGTGCAGAATTTGGCCATTCGGCCATCTACTGCGCCATTCAACTGTGGCTGATCTATTTTTCCCGCTCAACCCCATTCTCCTGCCTTCGCCCCATGACCCCTGACTCCCGTACTGATCGAGAATCTGCCAATCTCCGCCTTAAATATATCCATTGACTTGGCCACCACAGCCATCTGTGGCAATGAATTTCACAGATTCACCACCCTCTGACTGAAGAAATTCCTCCTAATTTCCTTTCTAAAGTTACGTCCTTTTATTCTGAGACTATGACTTCCTGACACCGTAAAATCTTGTCCTCATCTATGAAAGTAACCACCAGAACGAGACTGAAAATTCTACATGTGCCCTATTAAGTGTAGCTTTAACATCAGCTTCTAGTTTAGTTTAGTTTATTGTCACATGTACCAAGGTACAGAGTAAAGCTATTGTTGTGTGCTGACCAGTTAGCAGAAAGACATGATTACACAAGCTATCTACAGTGTACAGATACATGATAAAATTAATAACGTCAAGTGCAAGATAAAGTCCATTAAAGTCCAATTAAAGATAGTCCACGGGTCCCCAAAGAGGTAGATAGTAGCTCAGGATTGCTCTCTAGTTGTTGATAGAATGGATCAGTTGCCTGATAACAGCTGGGAAGAAGCTAGGAATATGGGGAGAAGACAGGAACGGGGTACTGATTTTGGATGATCAGCCATGATCACATTGAACGGCGATGCTGGCTCGAAGGGCCGAACGGCCTACTCCTGCACTTAGTTTCAATGTGAAAACTACCTAGAGAAATATGAAAGCATGTGCAAACTTAGCATTACTCCATCAACCAACTCAAAGATTAGCTGATCATTCATCAGGTCAGGGGAGAAATGTGGGGCATTGCACATGGGCCTGGCATTGCTACTTCCAATCATTAAATCCCAGCGTTGTTTAATACATAAACTCCTTGACTCCGAGTGGTCAGAATAGAAACTTTGCTACAGAGGTATTCAGCAGTTAACTCCTGAAGTGAACTATTGTTCATTTTATTGATTACAATCTGTTAGAAGATCTGTGGCAGGTTTTAAATTGGAGTTAAATTGGAGTGAAGCTCAGAGGGTTATTTCACACCTCAAAATAATTTTTATTGCATTAGCAGAAATAAAATGTTCTCCTTTTCTGCCATTTTGCAGTACAGAAGGGAAGTGGAAAAGGGAAGCTCAATAAATCTCCCCAAATTGTACTTCAAAAGGTACAAGGAAGATACAACCCAATGGCTGTGTGTCCATGGCCTAATTCACAGGGGTAGCAAGATCAGGAAGCAATTAATGAAGATAGACAATGTAAACATCCAAATGGAAATGAGAAGCATAGGTAGGATAGACAGTCAGAATCTTTTTCCCAGGATGGTAAAATCAAATATTAGAGGGAAAAGCTTAAAGGTGAGAGGGGCAAAGCTTAAAAGAGATGTGCGCCCTGTTTTTTTCGACACCGAGGGTAATGAATGCCTGGAATGGTCAACCAGAGTCGGTGGTTGAGCCAGGTACAATAGTGGCATTTAAGATGCTTTTCGATAGGTAAATAGATATGCAGGGAATGGAGGGATGTGGATTATGCACAGATAGATAAGAGATGGTCTTGGCATAATATTTGGCCCAGACATTGGAGGCTGAAGGATCTATTCTTGTGCTGCACTGATCTATGAGCTATGTTCTATGTATATTCTATTGCATGCGTAGTAGTATAACTACTTGTATTTATCGGTTGCTGTGATAAAACATCACAGTCCACGAGATAAAATTGGTCTATTAGTTCAGTAATATTTATTGTCATCAAGTTACAAGTTACAATGAAAAGCTTTTTGTTGCGCGCTATCCAGCTAGTGGTAAGGCTATACATGATTACAATCTAGCTGTCCACAGTGTACAGATGCACGGTAAAGGGAAAAACATATAGTGCAAGATAAAGTCCAGTAAAGTCCGAATAAAGATAGTCCAAGGTTCTCCAATGAGGTAGATGGTAGCTCAGGACCATTCTCTAGTTGTTGATAAGATGGTTCAGTTGCCTGTTAGCAGCTGGGAAGAATCATGAGTCAAGGGTGTTTTATTGTCATATGTCCTGGACGGGACAATGAAATTCTTACTTGCTGCAGCACAACAGAATATGTGACTATGTAAACATTGTACATAACGGGACTGAATCTGGAGGGATTAACTGTGGTTCTGATGAAACTTCATCGACCCAACACATTTATTCTCATTTCTCTCCTCACAAATTGGACGGTAGCCTCTTCTCTCTGTTACATTACCTGAGCAAATGAGCCGTCCTCGTTACACTCTGGAATAAAGACCGGTTCCTGCGGCTTTTTGGCCTGTTCCTGTGCTTGCTGCGCTCTCTCTGTCCGACACTTGGTCGGGCCGGCCTCTGCAAAATGAGAACAGATCTTATGACTATTGCGTTTACGGAAGACAATTCTAAGTATTATCCTGATTCATTACGATTCATTCAACTCTTCTCCAGTTTTAGTTTAGTTTGGCAGCCCTGCCAACAGTCTGTCTGTTTTTGTGTCTTTTTTGTTATTTTTAGTGCATTTAAAAAGTCTGTGTAAATGTTCTTTGGTTTGTTTTATGTGGCGGGAGGGAGAGGGGGAGGGGGGCATTTTTTTTTTCCAATCTCTTACCTCGCTGGAGATGCGATTGTTTTCCGGGTCACATCTCCGGTCGCTCTGCGGCCTACCATCGATAGAGTTTGAGGCCTCCTCGGACTGACTTTGAGCCCCTCCGCCGGGAGTTGACTTAACATTGGAGCCGATCCCTTGCCTGGGATCGCTCCAACCACGGCCTGCGGACTTTACATCGAGGGCTCGCAGTCTCGGGAGAGGCCGAGTCGGGAGCTCCAATGTCGCGGAAGGTTCGATATCCCCAACTCGGGGTCCGATCGCCGGCGCGGGGAAGCTGACATCCC
This sequence comes from Amblyraja radiata, assembly GCF_010909765.2. Lineage (NCBI taxonomy): Eukaryota > Metazoa > Chordata > Chondrichthyes > Rajiformes > Rajidae > Amblyraja > Amblyraja radiata. The sequence goes on from NC_045964.1 coordinate 21,661,086, forward strand.
CCCCGATGCAGAAGCTGATCGCCCCTACGCGGAGGGCCTAAACGCCGCCGGCTATGGATCAAAAGAGATCGCCGGCTAAAAAGATCGTCCCGTCAACGGAAGGCTTGAGGCCCCAGACCGCGGGAGAACAAAGAAGGGAAGAGATTGAACTTTTTTTTCAACTTCCATCACAGTGAGGAATGTGGAGGAGTCACTGTAGTGGATATTTATGTTAAAATAGATTTTGTGTTCTGTTGCTTTATTTGTATGACTGACTTGGTAAATGAAATTCCTATATATATTCCTATATACCAAAATAAAATTCCTATATTTTGGTATAGAGCCAAAATATACTTGGCTAATAAAGTATTATATTGTATTGTATTGTATTGTATTGTATTGTATTGTATTGTATTGTATTGTATTGTATTGTACCGAAGGACAGTGAAAAGCTTTTTTGTTGCATGCTACCCAGTCAGTGGGAAAACTATGCATGATTACAATCAAGCCGTCCATATTGTAGATACAGGTTAAAGGGATTAACATTTAGTGCAAGATAAAGTCCACTAAAGTCTGATTAAAGATAGTCCGAGGGTCTCCAATGAGGTTGAACGGAGGTCAGGACTGCTCTCTAGTTGGTGATAGGATGGTTCAGTTACCTGATAAGAGCTGGGAAGAAACTGTCCCTGACTCTGGAATCCAATCAGTCCAATGTGGGATGAAACTTTGGTCTCAATCATAGACCGATGGTGAAAACTGCTCCCATAAATTGAGAGTGAGAGAAACTTGCATCTACAAACCTTCCAAACAAGTCCAAGTCAGAGCAATTTACCAAATATTCCTGAGGTCAAAAGTGCTCACAGTGCTTGAGTAACTCAGCGAGTCAGGCAGCATCTCTGGAGAACATAGATAGATGGTGTTTCGGAACGGGGCCCCTTCTTCAGACGCCAGCACTTTGTGTCCTTCTGTGCAATCCAGTATCTACAATTCCTTGTTTCTATAGGATGCTGAACAGCTTCTGGTTAAATTTTTGAACTTTTTGTCCTGGACCTTGAACCAGTTAGAGTTTGAATATTTCTAGCATTAGTGGCTGCCCAGCTAATTAAATGTTCAAATGCAAAAATATATACTTGTACAACCTCGGGCACATTTTCTCTACCTCTTGGCCTTCACTGCAAGCATTCGAGCCAACAGTGGATAGATTTTTACGTGCCAATGGCAAGTCAAATACAGACCTGTTGGTGAGAAATTGCACTAATTGGCAACCTTTCCTGGCTCAAATCCCTACAGAGAATGAATGCGTAATTGCATCAAATACACAACGGGCATCAATTCCTGGGCATCGAACAGTTTTGGCTCATATCCCCAAGGGACTAAATGGCATAGAGGAACAGCACCACACTCTAACCTCTCACAAATTATTCAGAATCATGCTCCTGCTATGCAAAGCTCTTTAAAAGAGCAACCTTAATTTTTCTCATGTGAAGGAAATCCAAGCACTCTTCTGCCAATTCCAACTCATCGGCTTCAAGAATCCAATGGTTTATGGGCACAATGGGAAGTGGCACCGGAATCCAGAGTGTGATGATTGATAATGCCATTGCCGTGATGTTGTTGTGGAAAACTCCTCTGAGTGCGAAAATGTGGATTACTTGATCAAAGAGCAAAATCCTCCAACTCCATTGAGGCGACAAACAAATCAAGGTCTGCGTCCGCTCCCAGCAGCAGAGATGAAATTGCACTCATTTGGCTACGGGGGACCAGCCACAACTTGTATGTCTGCAACCAGACACCTGATGCAGATATTCTACCCGTGTGGTGTCACTGGAAGCGATTACCAGGCAGACAGACAGAGGAAATGATTCAAGGGCGTGCTCAAAGTTTCTTTGGAAACAGCTACAACCCCACTAATGTCTGGGAATCTCTGGTCCAGGATCACTCGGCATAGAGATGTCATGAGTCAAGATTGTTTTGTGTCCCAGATAGAACAATGAAATTCTTACTTGCAGCAGCATAACAGAATATGTAAACATAGTACACTGTAAACAATATAAGAAACAAGAAAAAAGTTGTATACATATATATACACACACACACACACGTATATACACAGATAGCTTTTTTCTTGTTTATTACATTGTTTAATGCATACATACACACGCACAAGCACACACAAAACAAACAACAATAGTGCAATAATAACAATAATAGTCTATACAGTTCAGAGCTTATATGAGGTTGTAGTGTTTAATAGCCTGATGGCTTTAGGGAAGAAGCTGTTCCTGAACCTGGATGTTACAGTTTTCAGGCTCCTGTACCTCCTTTCCGATGACAGGGGTGAACTGAGTGTGTGGCCAGGATGGTGTGGGTCCCTGATGATGCTGGGTGGCTCAGGGTAGTGTTCATAATCGACTCCACGCATTGCGAAGCGCAGGGAAATCCTGTGCGGGCAGCAGGAGGAGCAGAACTCCTCACAAACTACTCGGCCGCCCCATCAGCCACCATGAAAAGCCGTGCGGTTCCCCATGGAAAGATCAGCCAACAAAACCAGAGAGGTGTAAGCCATCTTAGATCCTGAGGGACTGCCAAAGTAGGCAGTAACACAAGTGGGAAAGGGGCTGCAGCGTAGAAGATTGAAAGTTGTAGCCATTTTTCACACAATGGGATTTTACACGGGTCAGTATCAGCTATTTTGATTTTCTCATGTTTAATATAAATGACCTTTACATGCTGATGAAGTAGAATTCCAATGTCTGCAAATGATGAAAATCAGAAAACAAGAGAGTAAATTGCAAGTATGGCAATCATTGTTTTTGGGGGGGACATAGATTGGTGAAAGAGACACGTGCAGATTCAGTTTAACTTTGGATCAATGTTCTTTGGGGGGAAAACAAACAACAGAGTAGCATTCAAGTATCATCCAAGTAATCCAAGTTTAAGTAGCATGCAAAACCAGTGGGATATGAAGGCAAGTCAAGTCAAGAACGTGGAAAAAACAACATTATTTGGGATATATTTGGTATTTGCCTGTTTTACTGTTTTAATGTTCTTTTTACAAACCATGTTCTCGGGGTATCTAAATCTTAATTTTATTAGTTATTTAAGTTATGACATCGGATGGAAGCTGCATACCCAAACCTCATTGCACTTATGTGCAATGACAATAAAATATATTATTATCATTATTGTAATGTGGGACGCTGGCACAATGTACATGTAGACATCTGTTTATTGCTGCCAATGATATACAACTACAATTGTGGGCCATTTGCTTTAGGATATCAAGGGCTTGGAGAGGGAACAAAGGAAAATTATCAGGATTTTATCCAACATCTAGATTGGAGTTAGTCTATTTGGCCGTCGGATGAAGGTGAGATTGATATCAGATCCAAGAAAGTTAAGGGGGAGTGTTCAAAAAGCTTCAAGAAGATTTGAGAGAGCAGTAGGTAAAATTAATTCTTGGTTAGAATGGGTGTCAAGGGTTATGGGGTGAAGGTAGGAAAATGGGATTAGGAGGCAGAGGTCAGCCATGATTGACTGGCGGAATAGACTCGATGGGCCAAATGGCCTAATTCTACTCCTGTAACTTGTGAATTCCTCTGAAGTGCAGGTTTGTAACCAGAGGTTTGAAATAGCTGGCAAAAGCACCAGGTGGGATGTTAGGAAAAGATTTCTTTAAAATCCTGATAGGTCAATTGACCAATTCAGTACAAACTTGTATAAAGCAATTAGTTACGTACTTTAGGCTTAAAATGCAGAATTACAAGGTGGTGCAAAGGGCCAAATTCACCAAGAGTAGGGAAATCAAGAACCAGAGGACAAAGGTTTAAGGAGAGAGGGGAAAGATTTAATAGGAATCCGAGGAGCAATTGGTTCACACAGTGGTGGTGGGTATAGGGAACAAGCTGCCAGAGGAGGTAGTCGAGGCAAAAACCAAAAAGACATTTGAATAGGTACATGGATGGGAAAGGTTTAGAGGGATATTGGCCAAATGCAGTGTAGATGGGGCACCTTGGTCGGCACGGGCAAGCTGGGCTGAAGGGCCCGTTTCTATGCTGTATGACCTCATGACTCTATGTGTGCCAAAAGGTTCCACCGCATAGAAATTCATCAACTCTATTTCGAGAGCATTAAATAATCATTGTGTCTTGCCCCCGCGATATTTGACTCCTTGGATTATGATCTTGTATCACGATCATTGGGCAAATGCTCAAGCAGAGCTTTTTACTCCCCCCGCCAGTGAAGATCACTGCCATGTATGGGAAGCAATCCGGTCGTGATGGTTGTTGTCCGAATCTCCAGCAGCTGCCACCAGTTAACCAAGCAGCAACGAGGGCAAGGTTACAGCCCCTAAATGGACACTCTTCATGACAACCCCATAGTGGCCACCCAGCCAGTATGGAGGGCTGCCATTGGAGGAGGGGAGGGGAGGTGAGGGGAGGAGTGGGGAGGGGACCACAGAAGGATTGGAGCAAGGGCTCACAAGCTGCTGTGTGGTGACACTGGCAGAAGAACGCACACTGGACAACACAGCGCCCTGGAGAGTCACCAGCAGGAAAGTTCCATATCAGGCCCAACAGCCATGAGGCTCAACGCCAGAAACTAATACCGTGATCTCACTAGACCTGGCAATGTTGAAACCTTCAGCAATTTAAATTTCTCCATAACGATATAGCCTTCGCCTGCAGCAGTCTAACCCTCTGACACACTAGCACACCCATACATGGAGCTACTGATTTAGGAACATCATCACCACGGTGCAGACTGCTATACATTTTAACCTTGGCTTGATGAACATGCGGAAATAGGTAACTGTTGAGGGAAAAGCAGTGAGGAAATGGAGTCTCCTCTTGAGGCTGGTGAAGATGGTTCTCCACAGGCCAATAGGGTACTCCAGACCCAGATCAAGGCCAGGGTGGAGGAGGTTGTGAACCTAATGCCAATCATTACCAGATGCCCCCTCTTCACCAATCCATTCTGCTGTGAGGTCTCTGAGCAATCTGCATTAATCTGCAGTCCCACTGGTACAGAATCACCTCTGAAACCCCATACACTCTACTCCTGGCCTGCTGTTCTACTGATCCCTGCAGGATTTCCTGATGGTGCTCAGGTTTCCTCTTGCCTTTTACTTAGAACTCAATCACACATGTTCAGGAGGAGCGAGAGAGAGAGAGAGAGAGCGAGAGAGCAGAAGATGGAACGGGACCATGAGTCCGGGTCCGGAAGTGGCGGCGCTGGTGAACGGCTGCGGCTCGCCTGCAGTCCGTTTGTTTTTACTTTTTTGTGTTGTTTTTTTCGTTCTGTCTAGCTAAGTTTTTGTTTTTTTAGGTTGTGTTTATGTGTTGGGGTTGAAACGGGGCTTGCTGTCTCTCCCTTCGGGGGAATGCGACTTTTTTGTCGTATCCCCCTTCTCTGCCTCCGTCTGTGCTGAGGCCTAATGGCGGAGCTGGCGACCTCGAGGCTCCAGAGGCAGCCTGTCAGGAATCGCCCTGGGCTCGCTCCCGTGAGGGCGGCCCAGCTCGGGGTTGGAACGGCGCTCCCGTGAGGGGCTGTGACGCTCCCGTGAGAGCGGCCTGGCGAGGGGCTGTGACGCTCCCGTGAGGGCGGCCTGGCGAGGGGCTGAGACGCTCCCGTGAGGGCGGCCCAGCCCGAGGGTAACGGCGCTCCCGTCGGGGCGGCCCAGCCCAAGGGAAACTGCGCTCCCACGGGGGTGGCCCAGCTCGAGGGGGGAACGGCGCTCCCGTGAGGGTGGCCCAGCCTGAGGGAAACGGCGCTCCCGTGGGAGTGGCCCATCTCGAGGGTAACGGCGCTCCCGTAGGGGCGGCCCAGCTCGAGGGTGGAACGGCGCTCCCGTGGGGGCGGCCCAGCCTGAGGGAAACGGCGCTCCCGTAGGGGCGGCCCAGCTAGAGGGTGGAACGGCGCTCCCGTGGGGGCGGCCCAGCCTGAGGGAAACGGCGCTCCCGTGGGGGCGGCCCAGCTCGAGGGTGGAACGGCGCTCCCGTGGGGGCGGCCCAGCTCGAGGGTAACGGCGCTCCCGTGGGGGCGGCCCAGCACGAGGGTAACGGCGCTCCCGTGGGGGCGGCCCAGCTCGAGGGTGGATCGGCGCTCCCGTGAGGGCGGCCCAGCACGAGGGTAACGGCGCTCCCGTAAGGGTGGCCCAGCTCGAGGGTAACGGCGCTCCCATGAGGGCGGCCTGGCACGGGGCTGAGACGCTCCCATGAGGGCGACCCGGCTCGGGGCTGGAACGGTGCTCCGGTGGCTGAGATGGCCTTCTGGCGGCGGCGGCCTGAGTCCGGGGTTCAGCCGCGGGCCAGTGGACGACGTCGTCAACAGCTGCGCCCGCTGGACTGGAGGGCGGCAGCTTCGACCACCCCGGGCCGCGGTGTTTGAACCGGCCCGTTCGCGGAGCTCGGTGAGCCGCGGGACTGATTTACCATCGCCCGGTGGGGTATCGCCTCAGCGCAGAGGGAGAAGAGGAGGGAAGAGACAGCAGCCCTAAGGTATTTGCCTCCATCACAGTGAGGAGGTGCTTGGTGGACTCACTGTGGTGGATGTTAATTTGTGTTTACTGTCTGTTCTGTTGTCTATTATTGTATTATTGTATGTATGACTGCAGGCACGAAATTTCGTTCAGACTGAAAGGTCTGAATGACAATAAAGGAAATTCAATTCAATTCAATTCAATTCAATGAGGAGGAAGGAGAGTATCTGACCTGGGCTTTGTCCCACTTCAGATCCTGGCAGAATACTTGGTGGTCTGACTTGACACAAGTGGGCTGCAGTCATACACAATGAAAGGGAAGCTGTTGTGCAGTTTGCTGGAAAGGGAGTCCATGCAGTGGAGCTGCCAAGAAGACTATTGCGAACTGCAACATGGAAGCATTGATGAAAGGAGCAGATGCAATGGCACAAACAAATAGATCAAGTTGACCTACAATTTTAGGTTGTGCACACCATACACAAGGAGGGTAGATGTGCTTGGTTATGTGAAGAGACTAAAGAAGCTTAGATTGACTGGAAAAAATAGGTTTTAAAAAAAAGGTGTCCTAAACTTTTGTTGGAGCAGATAGGGAGAAACTACTTTCAGTTTCCAACTATTTGCAGCACTGGCAGTGGCTAAAGGACACAGACGTTAGGTAAAGGAACCAGAGATTAAGAGAATATTCTTACTTTTAAAAACCACATGGTCCTATCAGGAGTTAACCAAGAGCATTGAAAGCAGATTCAATTGCACCTCCACAGAGGGAAAGGGTATGTACTGGAGAAAAACTGCAGTGCTATGGGGAAAGGGTTAAATGGTGTGAATGAGTAACTTATCAAAGATTCACTCCAGGCACTGTGACCTCTTGGGCCAGTATGAGGCTGTAATGCTATATGTAACATGGTCAATGTAATTTAGATATCCCAATGTCAATGCAGATGTCTCAATACCACTCAGATGTCCCAATGTCAAATGATCTCAGTGTGTAGGAAGGAACTGCAGATGCTGGTTCAAACCGAAGATAAACGCAAAGTGCTGGAGTAACTCAGCGGGACAGGCGGCATCTCTGGAGAGAATGAATGGCTGACGTTTCAGGTTGAGACCCTTCTTCAGACTCCCTTTTCTACCGACGTGCCAGCAGAACCTTTCATTGAGATCCTCAATTGTTCACTTTACAACAAACACTTGACCTTTTCTCACTCATTCTCAGTATGTGGTCATCGCTGGCAATTACTGACCATCTTTCGCTGCTCCTGGTAATTGGGTAATTATTAGGGACCAGGAGGGGGACATACCTTTACATCTGCCTCGGTGTGTGATCTCCAGTGTTGAATCCCGGCACTTGGCCCTCAGGTAATCACACCTTGATTCATATGTCCTGCCATCGGAAATGCAGAGAGGCTTCAGCTGGGAGCCAGAACAATGTACATTGCACTCCAGGTCTTGATCACGATCTCCTATTAAAAACTGAGAACAAAAGAATTCTGTACTGCAGTCAAGTAATGTAAGTTGTGACATAAGCCTCACATAAAATGAGCATGCTCATCTCATGACTCCCCCATCAATGTTGTAATACAGTAGCTATGGAGGCCAAGAACATCTTAAAATGATATCAGCATGTCTTTCCACAGAGGGCACGATACTTTCCAGCAAAGGATGCCTGAAGGAGTTTTTGGCAATCAACACTGGCCTGTAACTCAAAACTCTCCAAGCACCTTAACGTGGAAGTCGGGAACGATGGTGGATTGTTTATTTTACAGCAAAGCGCGGCGATGTACGCCATTGCCGAGACTGACAGTGCAGACTTGTCGAATTCTTCAATAACTTGGATGACAACTACTTGACAGATGGGTTAAAACAAAATCAGCTTAACAAAGATAGGAATGTTGATACAACTGCCAATCCACTGCACAAGCAGCCTGTGGTTTGAAGTCAGCGTGCCCAAACCAAGAGACAGCAGTGTCGGGCGCAAGGCCTTTTTATTGGCATCTTAATATTAAACCCACCGCCAGGCCTATCATCCTTCCTCCACACAGCAGAAATAAGTTTGGCCCCTGGAGGCTAAAGCACCATGTACACCCCTCGGGAATTTGTCTATCTCATTACACACTAGTGAGTCTTTAAACGAGATCTATGGAGAAGAATGTCCATGGGATCCACCGTCTCCCCTCATTGATCACTCAGCAAATGGCTGCTGCTTTTCTATGCAGAGCAGTCGTTCCAGAAGATGCAATGAATTTGCTCTCCGACCCCAATTTCTTAAGAACATTGAAACTGAAGAGATTGCAGGATTTAAGACACAAGGCCCAGCCATTGCAGCAAAGCGCGCGTGTTCCAAGACCCTCAGAATAAAAGGCAAAGTAAGTCTTGCCTTCCTCGCTCGCGGCCTGATGCATCAGAGTGTGAAGGTGTACAAGAGCAGCCAAATCTGGAAGAGAGCCATCATTTACCAACTTTCCACTATTTAAAACCCTACTGGCTTTTATTCTGTGTAGGAAAGAACTTCAGTTGCTGGTTTATACCGAAGGTAGACACAGAGTGCTGGAGTAACTCAGCGGGTCAGGCAGTATCTTTGGAGAAAAAGAATGGATGACATTTCGGGTCGGGTCGAGTGCGAAGGGGTGTTCCGACCCAAAACGTCACTCATTCGTTTTCTCCAGAGATGCTTCCTGACCCGCTGACTTAGTCCAGCACTTTGTATCTATCTTCTGGATTTTATTCTTCCAGCCCTGATGAATAATCTCACGGTTTGCCACATTATATACCTGCCCAGTCCTTTAATTGAACCATATCTCTCTGTAGATCCTCCACAAGCAAGGGTGAGTTGGGCTGAAGGGCCTGTGTCTGTGCTGTTTGACTCAATGACTCACAGCTCCCACTCAGCTTTATATTCTCAACAAATGTGGAGACATCGCACGTGGTCATTTAATCTCAATCACAAGTGACCGAGACTCATCCTTATGAAATCCTTCCAGTAATAAAAGCTAAAATGCTGGAAAAAAAGCCTCAGCGAGTCAGTCAGCAAATGCGGAGAGAAAAAGAGAGGATTTGGATCTGTAGACTTTTATTAGTCAACATTTCGAATCTGTAACCCAGCTAATAACAGTATATCCATCACTGGGTGTATTTCTAATCAGTTTTCGTTAACCAGTCTTTCAACTTGGGAACACATTGTCCCCAACCCTGGGAAAAGGGATCAATAGACATTAAAACATTCAGACATCTAAGGGATATGCAGTTTGGGTGTTGAAGAAATTCAGTAGAATATTGACTGGGCATGAGTTATAAGAAGGGACTTTTTTCCTTAGACCTTGTTGAGGTGCACAAGACCACGAGGGACATAGATAAAATTCTCACAGTCCCTTTCCCCAGGGTGGAGGATTTTAAGACAAGAGGACATGGGCTTATACCGAGCCATCTCCCGAGAGGGGAGAGATTTAAGAAAGACTTCAGGGGCAACATTTTCACTCAGAGAGCAGTCCTTATCTGGAAATGAGCTATCAGATGAAGCTTTAGAAGCGGGTACTATTAAAAAACAATTGGACAGATACAAGAATAGGATTTGAAGGGTTGCTGGCCAAATGGAGGCAAATGGGACCAGCCCTGTATGTCAACTTGGGTGACATAGGCAAGGAGGGATGAAGGGACTGTTTCCATGCTATAAAAGCTCTATAGAGTGCTATGACTATGACTCTAGTGCAGGAAGTGGTACTAGGCCAAAACATTAGCTGTGATCATATTGAGCAGGCACAAGACACGAATCGCACATTCCTGTTTCTATTTCTTACAGTCTAATGAAGCCTTAATTTGTGCAACCAGTTCTCATACAGCCACTTATACAATGTCTCTTCAAAATTCCAGTTATTTGAAATCTGCTGGTTTGCCCTTATCGACCCTTATCGACTGTGCTGGTGGAAATCTATACAAAATAAAATTCCCAACTGGAGGGATGATGAAACAGAACTCAATACCTCCAATCTAAGAAGACAAAACTAAAGAATTGACCCGAATTGCATCCCTGTCACTGCCGGTATCCCCAGGGGGCTAAACATTAAGAGGGGGTAGAATCAGAGTCGGCTGTATTACCATTTGTGAGCGGTTTCTGAGTAAAAGCACAAACATTTAAATCAGGTGCACTCTTCCCCAAACGTTAGTGACGCATCTGGTAGAGCTGTGTAGGAAAGGAACTGCAGATGCTGGTTTCAACCGATGATAGACACAAAATGCTGGAGTAACTCAGCGGGACAGGCAGCGTCTCTGGAGATAAGGAATGGGTGACGTTTCGGATCGAGACCACAGCTCGGGTTTGATCCTGCCCTTGGGTGCTGTCGGTGTGTATCTGAAACAACTCAAATGGCACCGGAACTGTCCTCCTCGGCTGCCGAGGGACCGAGGCACCGGCCGCCAAGTCTGCCGCGGAAGTCGGCGATGGGAACGGATCTGCCTGCTCCAGCTGAGCCGGAGTTCCAGACCCCCGGCCGCAAGGGGCAAATATGACATGCCAGTCGGCTGCCCAGATCGGCCACCTTGGCACCAACATATTCAGGTGGGGGGGGGAGATTTCAACGTGGCTCTCGTAATTCTGTCCGGAGTAAAGGAGATGCGGGACCACCAGTGGCCGGAAAATCAGTGGCGGACCTGTAAGTAGAACAACAATAGTAGTGCAAAACCGATAGTGGTTCAGTGCTGAGATAGGGTTGCGGTTAGGGATATGCAGGGCGATTCAAGAAGCTGGTGATTACTGATGGGAAGAAGTTGTTCCTGAGCCTGGAGGTAATGATTCTCAGGTTCCCGTACCTTCTTCCTGATGACAACAGCGAGAAGAGAATGGGGCCAGGATGGTGTGGGTTTTTGTTGGTGGTAGCTGCCTTCTTAAGGCAACACTTCCTGTAGATCCCTTCAATGAAGGGGAGGCCAGTATGCATGAAGGACTGGGCATGACCACCACTTTCTGCAACCTCTCGAACCAAGCCATGATTTACTTATAGAGATTATAGAGACTTTGTAGATACAGCACAGTACCAGGCCCTTGGGCCCACACCGACCAGTGATCCCCATACACTAACAATATCTTGCACACTTGGGACAATTTTAATATTTTTCTGAAGCCAATTAACCTACAAACCAGTACATCTTTGAAGTTGGGAGGAAATTGGGAGCCCGGAGAAAATCCACGCGGTCACAGGGAGAATGCACCTACTCCGTACAGACAGCCCCTGTAGTCAGGATCGAACCTGGGTCTCTGGAGATGTGTGGCAACAACTCTAGCACTGCGTCACTGTGTTGCCCAATGATGCAACCAGTCAGTATGAGTTGCACCTGTAGAAGTTTGATCAAGTATTCAGCGACATGCCAAATCTCCTCATAGGGAATGGAGACATTGCTGATCTTTATTTGTGACTGCATCAATGGGCTGGGCTCAGGACATATCGACAGAAATGTGAATCCTCAGGAACATGAAGCTGTTGACTCTCTCCACCGTTGTCCTGCCGATGAAGACAGGTTCATGGTCCCTCAACCTTTCCTCCCTGAAGTCACCAATTAGCTCCTTGGGCTTCACATCCTTCCTGCTGTGTCACAGACCACAAGGTTATCAACCCGAAACATTAACTAAAAATCAACATACCGCAGATGTTGGAAATCTAATATTAAACCCGAAAATGTTGGAAACACTCAAACTACAGAAGCACGTTGAAAAACGGAATAGAATTTAAGAGCTGAAATGTGAACTCTGCTTCTCTTTCCATAGATGCTGCCTAACCTGCTGAGTATTTCCACCATTTTAAGGTTACATTTCTAATGGAGATTTTCCTCGTTTTAATCTCTCTCTCCCTTAATTTACTACCCACTTGAATAAGGAGACCACTTCAAACCTGAAAGACACAAAAAGCTGGTGTAACTCTGCGGAATAGGCAGCATCTCTGGAAAGACTTCTTAGACCCAAAACATCACCTATTCCTTCTCTCCAGAGATGCTGCCTGTCCCGCTGAGTTACTCCAGCTTTTTGTGACTTCATTCAGTTCAAACCAGCATCTGCAGTTCCTTCTTACACACTTCAAACCTGAACTCTAGTAGCAATGGATCGAGCAAAACGTTACATTAATTTTTTCTTGCTTTAATATTCTAATCATGCATTTGATATTTAATGTTGAAATCCCTAAAGGGCCCGTCCCACTTGGGTGACATTTTAGGCGTCGGGTCGTGATGCGGCGTGACGCTCGGTAATGCCCGGTGTCTCCCTGCCGCCCCAGGATTTTGGAACGTCCAACATCCTTGCGCGATATCTGCATGTCTTATCATATCGTGCGCCCTTTCGCACTATGACGTACGGGTGACGCACGATCATTGCCTATGCTAATTTATTTTGCGTCACCGTGCATCACCATGCATCACCCGTATGCCATCGTGCGCCATGATGCATCAAGATGCGTCGCGGCGAGTCCACTTTTATAGGGAAGCTGGATAATCAAATGGCATCATACTTCCCAGATGACGCAACCTGTCGTATCTTGCCGTATCATGTCACGGGTGGACGTACATTGAGGCTGCTTGACGGCTGTGACATCACAGGCACTGCCCTATGCTGCCGCATGCTGTCCTATGGTGACGCTCACCCTGGCCCATGGTGACGCAGAGTGACATACCTTGACGCAGCTGTGTCGCATCCTGTCGTGCTACTTGACGGTTTTCAGGCGACATCGGGCGTCAGTCACTGACAGCCATCGTCACCCATAAATTCACAAAATGGGATAGGCCCTTTACTTACTGAAAGTTCCAAAATGCTGAAACTATTTGTTTGCTCCATCAGTAGATTCCACTTGGGATCCAAATCCCACTTCAATTGTTGAAGATGCAAGACAAGAGAAAAAAAGACAAACTACTTTATTTCCCCATAATCTTGTTTAATGTTTTAAACTACTATTTTATATTACTTTAAAAAGTTAACATAGTTTACTTAATTTAGAACAACTATTAAATCTCGTTGAATGGCAAAGATATATATATATTTTTACAAGCATTCATAATCATTTTTAACAGGCAACCAAGCTGGAGGTTCAGCTTTGCCAGCTTTCAAAGTTATCCGGCATGTTTTGGATCCAGATCTTCCTCAGTCTACACTGCTCCCCATCAAATGCGAGATGGGCCTGCAAGGTTAGTCCACCACTGGATATTTCCACTAGTGGGAGAGTCTAGGACTAGAGGTCATAGCCTCAGAATTAAAGGACGTTCCGTTAGGAAGGAGATGAGGACGAAAGTTCTTTAGTCAGAGGGTGGTGAATCTGTGGAATACTTTGCCACAGAAAGCTGTGGAGACCAAGCCAATGGATATTTTTAAGGCAGAGGAGGATAGGTTCTTAATTAATACAGGTGTCAATGGATATGGGGAGAAGGCAGGATAATGGGGTTAGGAGAGAGAGAGAGATAGATCAGTCATGATTGAATGGCGGAGTAGACTTGATGGTCCAAATGCCCTAATTATGCTCCTATCACTTATGACATAGGGGGTGTGGGGATGGTAACCAATGGTGACACCGCCCATCACGTATCAGATCAGTAAGACCTAGCCACCTATCACTGCAGCAAAACTAACAGACAACTAGAAGCTTCTCATAAAAATTGATGCCAACATAAACTTCAGTAGCCAAACAAAACTCATACAGATTACCTCAAGCATAATATGAACAAATCATGCAAGAACTAGGAGCAATAAATAGGAGGCCATTCTCACCAACTTGCTTGCTCACCCATTCAATAAGGACATGGCTGATCTGGTTATAATGTCTGCTTTGCATCCATGTTTACCCATATTTACCTTTCACTCCACACCTTCACTTCAAGAATCTATCCTTTCTTTAAAAACCATTAAAAGACTGCTGCTCTACCACACTGAAGTAGAAAGTTAAAAAACTTATGGCCCTCTGCGAGAAAAGATTTCACCTCATCTCCATCTTATATGGGCAACAGCTAATTTTTTTAAAAGGCAGTCACAAAAAGCTAGAGTAACTCAGCAGGACAGGCAGCATCTCTGGAGAGAAGGAATCGGTGACGATTCAGGACGAGATTCTTCTTCAGTACCGCTGAGTTACTCCAGCTTTTTGTGTCTATCTTTGGTTTAAACCAGCATCTGCAGCTCCTTCCTACACATTTTAAAAGGCAGTGTCAGGTTCTAGATTCTCCCATCAGAGGAAACATCTTCTCCTCAACCACCTTGCCATGTCCCTCAGGATCATATTTGTTTCAATGACCCCAAAAATGTTTCAATGGGTGAGATGGAGTAGAGGCACAAAAGGTTTTCAACTTTCAGATGTTATTTAGGGGGCATATGTTATACACAGGAAGTGGGTAACTCTAGCAGATATTGATGTCAACGTATTGCAGATCCATACAGGAGAATATTTGATCCAAGTGGTACTTATCTTCACCTGTCACTGGCTGAAGCAGCTTGTAATAGCTTCATCGATGTTAAAATGTGTCATGAAAAATCTCATACTCTTACCATTAAATGTTACTGTGTTCTATCGGCAATGGCTCAGATCAAGTGTTTACGAGTAAATCACCTGCTATATTATTTCCTTCCACGCTTTGTGAACCTACTGACTGTATAATCTCCATTAAAGAAGGTTGCTGCTATTTACTCATTCTATCATACGTCTCCACATAAGCTCAAAATGTTCGACAAAGTCTTAACTACATCTCATTCATTAAATAATACTAGAGTAAGTTGGGCTGCATGCTTCTTGATTATGCAATTGTATTTCTTGGTTCTTTGAAGGTGATGGAATGCGTACAAACAACTTGCATGGATTCTTAGTTCACTTCTGCTGCCTAATCAGTCTTCACCGTTCCCCGTGCATCTGCAGACTGCTCGCCGTTCTACATATGCCTCTCCTCCAAGCCATTGCAACAGGAATGGACCAGTTCTTCCAATGCGTGTTTGTGTACAACTTTCACAATGGTCACCATCACCTTCAACTGTGTCTCATGCAGAGTTGGAGGAAGGATAATTGATTGAAAACAAAAGCCATTGAACTTGATCAGTTTTCCCCAGGAGAGCTTTTATTCACTTATTCAAAGAATGGGGACTCACTAGCAATGCAATCATTAGTTGTCCAACAGTTGAAGACACAAAGTGCTGGAGTAACATGGCGGGTCAGGCAGCATCTCTGGCCAACATTGGCCAGAGACGTCTTGGGTTGAGACCCTTCTTCAGACAGATTGTGGTGGGAGAGAAGAAAGCTGGAAGAGGAGAGAGGCAGAACAAAGTGTGGCAGGCGAGGACAGAGGCGAGAGTTGATAGGTAGATGGTGGGACAAAGGCCAGATATGAAAGCAGAAGATGTGAGACAGGAATGAAGAGTTGAAAATTGTGAAGCCAGAGGGAGCAATGTAGCAGGAGGGGGGGCTGGGGAGAAATAGGTGGGAGTCTAAGTGGGACACAGGGGATGGCGGGGGGGGGGTAGAGAAAGGGGAGATGTGAGGGAGAAAGAGGAGGGCGTGGGAGGCGGGTGTGTTTAGAGGTTACCTAAAATTGGAGAATTCAATGTTCACAGGGCCGGATTTAGATGAAGAGAGGCCCTAGACTATTCCACTTGTGAGGCCCCTCCCAATCCCCCACACCCACGATGAGAGGAAAATGGAGGGCAAGGAAAATTACTGAAGTGTTGTTTAGAGACCACAGTGCATTGTGACAGCATATGTAAGAAAGGCCTATAACAGTGTCAAAAATATTATACACCAGGCCTGTACGAAGTTTTTCAATAGGGGTGGTGGCATGGCAGGATTACAATAAATTTATGTGAAATGAGTGTATGCAGTGCATATCACAAGCGCGAAGCTCAAAGACCCTTGCGGCCGGGGTACAGGGCCCGCTTAAGGGCCCTGGAAGCTCTGGGGTTTTAGATGTTCTCTGGTGAATTCTGAACCTTATTTTGTAGCATTTTTGCACCAAATTTATGACTAATATTTCAGAAATAATTTTGGTTAAGTCAAGAGTAATGAGTGGTTGGAATGGGATGATTGGAGTCATTGTTGTATACATTTTTAAAATCAAGAATTGAAGCTGTCCTTGTTTTAATAATCGAGTTGTACTGTAAAATGTTATGTAAAATGTTCTGAAGGAGCATGCAAACTGCAAATAATATACTGTAAGTTTTTGCAGTAAATAAAACCTTTTTTTAGAAAATGTTTTGTGCGTTGATTTGATTGCCTGTTACTGTTCGACTGTGTTAGTGTGTGCACATTAAAAATATGATGCAAAATGAAAGTCGCAAACTATGTAATACATATTTTTCAGTATTGTTATCAAGGAGATGAAATCAGTTCCAATTGTTTGATATTATTCATATGGAGGAGAAAATATAATTGCTCTAATACCTACCTTAATTTTGCAATCTCACTAAAGATAATCCCCTTTCCCTCTCCCCTTCCACCTCTCCCCCTCCCTCCACCTCTCTCTCCCCCCTCCCCACCTCTCTCCCTCCCCACCTCTCTCCCCACCTATCTCCCCCCTCCCTCTCCACCCCTCCCTCTCTCACATCCCCCCTCTCTCTCCCTCCCTCCCCCACGCAGCAAGGCTCCGACTCCGCACCGCAGACACCACAGCCCCCCCCCCCCTCCAGGCCCGGAGAAACGGGCACTCCCGCAACACAATATTTCACTACTTACCTGGAGTAGACACTTAGGATCTTTGGTAGACACGAGGCATCGAGGTGATTGTGTGGAGTGCAAATGGAGATCTGAACCCACCCGGGCCCACTGCGCACGCGCGGAGAGACAATGTAATTTTGCGTCGCTACTGCGTCACCGGCTTCCCCCAATTGCGCAGGCGTGAATGGTCGCAATTTTTTTTCCTAAAACTTCCAGCGGACCAGAACCAGAATTTCAGGTAATTTCTGTCAAAGTGGAAACGCTGATAGTGCTCCAATTTGTTTTTCTCTGGATTTTTTTTACTCTGGGGAAAAAAACACCTTGGCCGGAGGCCCCCTAGATTTTGAGGCCCTAGGCTGCCTTCTGCCTCAGAAGCCTATAGGTAAATACGGCCCTGCCGAGGCCCTAAGCTTGTGAAGCTTATACGTAAATCCAGCCCTGAATGTTCATACCGTTGGGTTGAAAGCTACCCAAATGGAATACGAGGTACTGTCCCTCTAACCCTGACTGCCTGGGAAGAGAGGAGATAAGACTCAGTCTCATTGGGATGGACTGGGAGGGAAGACCAGGCATCACACATGGGCTAGATGGAATAAAGAATAGCTTTCCTCGAATGTGAAAGGTCCGTGGTTTCTTTTTGAGAACATCAGCATGGGGATTTGACACAAACAAACAACACGGGATGAATGGAGTCAAATTCGTGCACCTTTCCTCAGCTGGGAACACAACTCCGCCTGATAAATAATACTGTGGATGAACATTCCCCTCGAGGTCTAAGAAGGTTTTTGCTGTGAGTAATGGAATGGCAACCCGTTCAAACCAATAAATCGCGTTAAAATCCTAATGGGGGCTGGGAGCCAGTAGGATTCAGAGTAGAGTTCAATTAGAAAAGATAAGATGGTTTGGTTCCCAATCGCTATCTACTTTTCCTCGTCGGCTGGTGGGCTCCTGTAGATGGCGTGTGACAATAGAACCTGTCCATTCTCCGAGGGTCTGAGCCTGTACATGAAAAAATGGTCACTTATGTAACATTCTTGCAGACTACATACTCAGCAGGAGGGACAGCAAAATGCCGAAGTCTGTTTTTAAGAGGTTTTTGAGGTCTTCAGTTAATTGTGAACCATGGTTTTCCTATTGTGAGCAGTTTTGAGCCCCATATCTGAGGAAGGATGAGCTGGCTTTGGAGAGGTTGTTTACAATAATGATCCCAGGGCTGATTGTATGGAGATCATATGGAGGGGGGAGGGAGGAGGGGGGAGGGAGGAGGGAGGAGGGAGGAGGGGGGAGGGAGGAGGGAGGAGGGAGGAGGGGGGAGGGGGGAGGGGGAAACTTTTTTTTTCAAGTTCTTACCTTGCCGGAGATGTGATTAATTTTCGGATCACATTCTCCGGGCGCTCTGCGGCCTACCATCGATGGAGCTGGAGGCCTCCTCGGACTGACTTTGAGCCCTATCGCGGGGTGCAGACTTAACATCGGAGCTGTTCCCCTGCCTGGGATCGCTCCCACCGTGGCCACCGCGGACTTTACCATCAAGTTCGCAGTCGGGAGAGGCTAGTCGGGAAGCTCCAACGTCGCGGAAGGTTCGACCAGCCCCGGCGCGAGTTCCGATCGCCCGGCGTGGGGGAGCTGACATCCCCCCGATGCGGGAGCTGATCGCCTCGACGCGGAGGGCTTGAACGCCTCCGGCTACGGTAGTCAAAATCGTCCCGTCAACGGATGCTCGAGGCCCACGACCGAGGAAGAACTAAGGGAAGGACTTGAACTTTATTTCGCCTTCCATCACAGTGAGGAATGTGTAGGAGTCACTGTGGTGGATGTTCATGTTATAATGTGTTTGAGTGATCTGGTTCTTTTAATCGTATGACTGACCCGGCCACTGAAATTCCTCATATGTTGCAAAACATACTTGGCGAAGAAAGTGTGATTCTGATTCTGAAAGAGATATCTGATTTATTTACTGCACATATGTTATGAATAAAATACTTGTTTGTAAGAAAAATAAATATAAGCTAGCCCAAGGAAATTTTCACCCTGGTTATGAGGTATAATCAGCCACCAATGCAATCAGTTACCAGGTTTGATCTGTCGTGTTTTAATCCTGTGGTCCTCACCCTGTCACATAAGAAAGGAGTCGTGTTGGGGCTGGCAAGCTTTCCCGCCCATGTTGGCATGGAGCTGCCTCAGTCGCCTCTGTGTGTGGGCTTTGCGTGCTTGTGGCACTGACCTCTCCTGCGGACTCCATGCCAACTGTGGTGCCAGCACTCAATGAGAGCACGCACAAGTCTTTCTTGTGTCCCGAGACTGACCCCAAATATCCTCCTGCCCGACAGTGCCAGGAACAAAATGCCAGTTTCTTTGTGAAACGGGTAGCGGGGGGGGGAGGAGGAGGACAGGGGGAGAGGAGAGGAGGAGAGGGGGAGGGGGAGAGGGGGAGAGGGGGAGAGGGGGGGAGTGGCGAAGGCAACCAGACCTGATTATATCGAGCCGTTCCATAAGAAGACACCTGCAGTGCACAGAAAGATTTAGTAAAGAAAGCAAGACTGGCATAGAACCTGTGGCCAAGTGCTACAACCAAGCTGCAATCTTCCTGTTACAATGCCGTGAAGAGTGAAGCAGCAAAGAGATTTGGCTCATTTCTCTGTGTATTATATGTCCTCTAATCTCCTCAAACGAACTAAGGTGACCAAACTGAATACATGGTCTGGCACAAGTAAATAGCCGCAGATACTGCAGTAAATAACAAACTGTTTGAGAACACACAAGCAGCACCTGCATTACTGAGGAAGCATAAATCCCCTTGCCTGCACCCCATAACAAAGTGATGCACACTTCTGCTCAAGCCGATACGAGGATTGGTCTTCCAATTTGTACGGCAAAGACTGCACTAACATACAAATACCTCCCCAAGATACGCAAGCTGTCAGATAATAGATAGCGGAAATGGAGAGACATCTTAACCTTACACAATAGTGTACGATGGGTAATAGCGATCAGCAGCAATTTTATGCCTCACACGATTTTTACTTTCAAAGATCCGCCAATTCACTGCCATTCTTACGCTAATGCACAAACTTATTCACAACATATAAAGTGAATGCCATCAAGTCAGGTATCTAGCAATTCAACAGATTCCTATACAATTTATCTGTGCCACTATTCTTTCATTCTTAAGCATTCATCTGATGGGGCAGTGGCACGGTGGCGCAGCAGTAGAATTGCTGCTTTACAGCGCCAGAGACCCGGGTTCGATCCTGACTGCAGGTGCTGTCCATACAGAGTTTGTACGTTCTCCCTGTGACCATGTGGGTTTTCTCCGGGTGCTCCGGTTTCCTCCCAGACTCCAAAGAAGCACAGGTTTGTAAGTTAATTTGCTTCAGCGAGTTGTAAAATTGCCCCTAATGCATGTAGGTTAAGTGTACGGGTTGGTCGCTGCTTGGTGCGGGCTTGCTGGGCCAAAGAGCCTGTTTCTGCACTGTATCTCCGTGTACTTTCTCCAGCCTGTGGAAGCAACCTTTTATCATCCCCCCAATCTCAAAATCGTGAACACCTCAATGATATCATCTCTCATTTCTGCAATATCAGCCAATCTTTCCCAATCACCTTGCTCAGAGGCCAAACCTCTTGCCACAGGGATCAATCTCATGATGTTGCACTGGTGTTAAAGTAAGTATTTTCTTCCTTTGGCATTTTGTACACCAAAATTACACCCAGTGTGGTGTCCTGATACCACTGACTCATAATGAACAGTGTCACACAATCTATGAGTTTAGTTTAGAAATACAGCACAGAAACAGCCTTTCGGCCCACCGGGTTAGGGCCGACCAGCGATCCCCGCACACTAACACTATCCTACACACATTAGAGACAATTTACAATTATACCAAGAAAACTAATGTCTTTAGAATGTGAGAGGAATCCGGAGATCCTGGAGAAAATTCACACAGGTCACAGGGAGAACATACAAACTCCATACAGACAGCCCCTGTAGTCAGCATTGAACCCGGGTCTCTGAGCACCAAGGAAATCTGGAGTCTGAGCCTAGCGCTAACACATATCTGAAAGAGACAATTTACACTTTAGAAATGTCTGCAGATAGACACAAAAAGCTGGAGTAACTCAGCAGGACATTAGCATCTCTGGAGAAGGAATGGGTGATGTTTTGGGTCAAGACCATTCTTTGGAAATGTCTGCATTCCAACCAAACCACTGGCGTGCAGAGAAAACAATGGAATGGTTGTTTTTGTTGATGCAAACGCCTTCATCTTTCACAAGCAGACTAGTCCACAAGTGGAATAGAATATAAAAACAGGGATGCAATGCTGAGGCTTAATATGACTGGTCGGACTGCTGTTGGAATATTGTGAGCATTTTTGGACCCCATATCGTAGAAAGTGTGAGGAAGGCTGTAACCAGGTCAATATCCATCCTTCAATATTTAATGCACATGACCTAGTTATTTGTCTCTCTACTACTAGTGAAACCCAGCTGTCTACTCCATTTCCCAATGTGGCAACTGTGACCAAACTCCAAAGGCATTTCAAAACAAAACATGCATCAAAGCTGTGCCATTCCTACACAGTCACCATCAACCAGATGCAGCCTAACCGAGAGAACATTGTTCTCTACAGATTCAGCAGCACAACCTTGTGTAAGGATCTGCCCCACCCCAGACCAAATCCTCAGGAACTTGTTGCACCTGCAGAATTCTTCTTTCTCACTCATTCCCTTCAAATTTCAACAGGATAGGATGACAAAATCATTAGGAATAGAATGGGTAAACAGACAGAGTCTCTTGCCCAGAGTAGAGGAATCGAGAACCAGAGGATAGGTTTAAAATAAGGGGGAAAAGACTTAATAGGAACCCGAGTGGTAACTTTTTTTACACCTATGGAACGAGCTGCCGGAGGAGGTTGAGGCATGTGCTATCGCAAAGTTTAAGAAATATTTTGACAGGTACATGGATAAGACAGGTTTAGAGGGATTTGGTCCAAACGCAGGCAGGTGGGACTAGTGTAGATGGGACATGGTGGTCAGTGTGGGCGAGTTGGGCCGAAGGGTCCGTTTCCACGCTGTATCACTCTATGATGCTATGCTTGGTCAGTTCGGTCCACATGCATGCATGGAGAATAACTATACTTTAGTCATTGGGTGGCAGAGTGGGAAACTCTACTCTAGCGAGCCAGCAACCATCCTTGTCCCTTTCTCAAAGAATGAGCAATCCCACCAGACATCGTTGGGCAGGTTCTGCTTGCGACAAAAAAAATGGTGGTGCTGCAAGTAGCGAGGATTGTTTCACGTTACAGCTGGTGGGTTGGGCAACATGGTTTTTAACCCTGATACTTATGAAGAGATGCATTTTGGAAGATCAAATACAGGTGGGACAAGCACAATGAACGGTATGGCTCTGGGGAGCATTGAGGAACAGAGGGGCCCAGGTGTCCCTGAAGGTGGCAGTGCAACTAGATAGCGAAGACATTCAGAATGCTTGGGGGACAGAATATAAGAGCAAGGAAGTTATGCTATGGCTTTATAACATTTTGGCGAGGTAAATGTGGGATGCTACGCTGTTGCTCTGGAGAAGGGTAGACTGGGTTAGTTTTCAAAAGAGTGGAGAAGTATCACATCATGTTCGGTGAACAGCTTCATCCAAGACTGCAGGAAATTGCAGAGTTGTGGATGTAGCCCAGACCATCAAGCAAACCACCTCCCTTCCATTGACTCCATCTACACTTCATGCGGCCTCGGCAAGTCCACCAGCATAATTAAGGACCAGTCTTACTCCAGTCACTCCCACTTCTCCCCTCTTCCATCATGATGTGCACAAGTGTGAAAATGACAACCTCCATATTTAGGGACAGTTCCTTCCCAGCTGTTATCAGGCAACTGTACCATCCCAACACTAACCACAGCGCAGTCCTGACTTACCATCTACGCATTGGAGATCTTCAGACTATCTTTAATTGGACTTTACTGGATTTATCTTGCACTAAATGTTATTCCCTTTATCCTGTATCCGTACACTGTGGACTGCTTGATTACAATCATGTACGGTCTTTTTGCTGACTGGATAGCAAGCAGCGTAAAAGCTTTTCACTGTACCTTGGTACACGTGACATATTAAACTAAACTAAATGAAAACTAAAGGCCGAGCGGATAGCTGATAGAGGCGTACAACATTATGACCATAGTTTGAGTGGACAGTGGTAATGTTTTTCACGTGGAAAAGGTGTTGATAACCAGAGGGTATAGGCTTGAAATAAGGAGGAAGAGGTTTACAGGGGATACAAGGAAGATTTTGTTTTAACTCAGAAGGTGGCTGAAGGCACCTGGAGAAAACCCACGCGGTCACAGGGAGAATGTACAAACTCCGTACAGACAGCACCCATAGTGAGGATGAAACCTGGCTCTCTGGCACTGTAAGGCAGTGACTCTACCGCTGCACCACCGTGCCACCCCAATATTCAGACTGGTTTACAAGAAAGTAATCCCTATTAATTGCACTCTCAACATAAATAATTGCCAATGGTCTCTTCAGTTTCTTTAGTAATATTTATCTTTCGATTTTGGATTGCACAGGTAAAGTCCATGCTGAGCAATCACCAAAGACAATCACTTAGAACAGGACTGGAATCAGATGTCAGCCAGACTATACAAGGTGAGAGGCTCCAATCATGAGTGGGATCAATGTACCATTTAGCATTTGTAACAATCCGGCATCATTCGCTGCCTCTTTTTTTCTGCTCCCAGATTTATTATGTTCATTTCCTGCAAGCTGCCTGAAGGAAATTTGAAGTGCTAATTTGACACAGGGCAGCAATACTGTGTCACAGCTGCTGCCTCACTACTCCAGAGACCCTGGTTCAATCCTGGCCTCCAGTGCAGTCCATGTGGATTTTGTACGCCCTGCGGCCATGTGGGATTCCTCCAGGTGCTTTATGCAGGTTGGGGGGGTTAACTGGCTGCTGGAAATTGCTCCTAATCTATAGGTGAGTGGTAGAAGCTAAAGAGAGTTGATGGGATCGTGAGGAGAAATAAAAGGGCTTAAATTGAGAAAAGGATAAAGAGGTTCTTGATGGTTGGCAAAAATATGGTGGACCGAAAGGCCTGTTTCTGTGCTGTATGTCACTATGACAATCCATTGCCAAAATCACAACAAGACCATACCTACATCTTAAGGAAGAGCTTGACAGAGTTGCACTCCACTTCCTATAACGGCAGGAATCAATAGTCTTATCATTATAATTATATAACTAAAATTCTGATCTTATCTTTCGGTTTGCATGTTTTTTCTATTTGCTCAAAAACCATACACGATATCGCTACAATTTTTCACCACCTTACTCACCATTCTCCTGTGCTTCAAGTGCAACAAGTTTTGTTCCGATCAATAGTATATTTTAAAAGTTATTAAGGTTTAAAAATCTTTAAAGCCACGCATGCGCAGATTGGTCTCCTCTCCTGTCAGTCTCCGCAACGCAGATTGTTCTCCTCTCCTGTCAGTCACCACCACGGCCGGGATGGCGACGCCCCTTCCTGCACCATTGCCGCACTGATTGGCCGCGTCCACTGAAAGTCACCGGCGGCGCCCACCTTGCCCGGCGAGGGGAAGATAAAGCTGAAGGAGTGAAGCGAGCATCACTAATGCTCCGACTATCTGGGGCCTGGGCTCTGAGGCTGACGCCTGCAATCTCGAGATCCTGAGGAGGTGAGGAGGGAGAGTGGGGGGTATGAGGGAGAGGAGGGGGATAGGGAGGGAGAGGAGGGGGATAGGGAGGGAGATGAGGGGGTAGGGATGGAGAGGAGGGGGTAGGGACGGAGAGGAGGAGGAAGTGTGGGCAGGCATGAGATTTCTCCATGGATCCGCGGATTTTGAGGTTTGGTGGGGCTTCGCTGCCGCCACAGGGCTTCGCCGCCACCATGGCACCATTTTTGCAAGGCTTTACCACTGTTGACGCCCCACTTCACATCTTACGTGGTGCTCAGCCGCGGGCGCCTTCGGCCACTTTGTCCGACTCGTGCTTCTACCCACAAGGCCCTGGCCGCGGTTCTGCGCGGCGATCCAGGAGGCATCGAGACCGCGGAGGTGAGGCCTCGTGGCAATGGATCCGCGACGGCGGTGGAACTTCGCGGCGGCGGCGGTGGGGCCTTGCCGAGTTAAAAAACCTGTGGATTTGCGGCGAAATCTATCTCTTCCTCTTTTTTCAGCTTTTTCCCGTCTCATGTCTGGTGGGGGAGGAGGGGGAATAGAGGGAGAGGAGTGAGGGAGTGCGGGAGGTAGGGAGTGGGGAATAGAGGGAGAGGAGAGCAGTGGGGAGGTGAGGAGGGATAGTGGGGGGGGAAGATAGGGGGAGGTGAGGAGTGGGGGAGGTGGTGGATAAAAGGATAGGAGGGGGGTGGGGAGAGTTATGGAGGGGGGGAGGGTGACTGAGGGCAAGGAAAAGGAGAGGGAGAAATGAAGGAGGGATTGGGGAGGGGAGGAGGAGAGGGGAAAGAAGAGGGAGGATGAAGAGGGAACTGGGAGGGGAGGGAACTGTGGGTGGTGAAATGAGCCGTGCCTGCGCAGTTGGGGGCTATGGGTGAGTGGTGGAATATTGCGTTGGGGGAACGGGTTGTGTTAGGGGATTGGGTTGTGTTAGGGGATTGGGTGAGTGGTGGAATATTGCGTTGTGGAACGGGTTGCTTTGGGGGACCGGGCCTCCTGTGTGACAGGGTCCCAACTATTTGGCATTGCTTAGAAACTTAACGTGCAGAAATAGATAATTTGATCCAATAGCTTAATGCCAGTGTTTACACTTCACACAAATATCCTACCACCTTAAAAATATACTGATTGCTAGAGTAATTCATTGGGGCAGGCAGCATCACTGGAGAACATGGACAGGTAAGGTTTAGGGTGGGACCCTTCTTCGGGCTGAACAAGGTCCCAAACCGAAACGTCACCTACCCATGTTCTCCAGGAATGCTGCCTGACCTGCTGAGTTACTCCAGCACTTTGTCTTTTTTTGTAAACCAGCATTTGCAGTTCCTTGTTTCTACACTCCTGCTATGTTACTTCATTTCAACCTTTCAACATTCAGAATAACAGAAAGTGGAATTTCTTTACCGAGAGGCTTTGTGGAATTCATTGCCACAGGGTTGTGGATGCCAAGTCTTTGGGGAATTTTAAAGAAGAGATTGACTGGTATTTAATTAGTAAGGGTGTCACAGGTTACGAGCAGAAGGCAGAAGAATGGAGTTGAGGGAAGGATATGATCGAATGGCTGAGTAGACTCAATGGGCAGATCGGCCTAATTCTACTCCTACGACATGAAGATATTACTGCCTGTGAAGGTTGTGGGGGCGCTGCAAGCCGGCGCCCTGCCAGCAGTGTGTCAGTTTTTTTCACCTTTTTTTATTTTTTTAGTGTTTAAATGTATGTTTTTAATGTTTATTTGTGTGTTTTGTGTTGGGGGTGGTGTGGGGGGGTGAGGGGGAAACCGCTTCAGTCGCCTCCTCCACGGAGAGGCAACTTTTTCCAGGTCGCCTCCCCCGTGGCCTAACAACGAGGATCGGTGCGGCATTTCCTGGAGACGCGCCCGGGGCTTCAGCAGCGGGCGCAGTGCGGAGCTGGCGAGCCCTCGCTGGGGCTCGCCGGAGGGGAGCGCTCCATTTCGCTGGACCGGGGCAGCCGGCGGTCTGCACACCTCCAGCTGGCGTGGCGTCTACAGCCCGGGATCTCACGTTGGGGACCCGGGAGAGGAAGAAGCTCCCACTCCGACTGCTGGCCCGCGGCCTACTTTTACCGTGGGTGCGGCATGGACTTACCATCGGGAGCGGGGTTCCTCGCTGGGGATCCCTGGAGGGGAGCTTCGACTTCGACTGCCGGCCCTGCAGTCTGCGGTGCTTCTGGCTGCGGCGCGAACTCTAAATCACCGACCGCTGGCCTGCGGCCTACACCAATCTGAAGCCGAGGTCTCCGGTGGGGGAGGCACCGATTCAGGACTTACCTTGACTTTATCATCTGGACGCCCGCAGCGGCGACTGCGGAGGGGCGAGGTCCCGACCACGGGGGAAAATGGAGGAGGACTGGCCAAATTTTGTGCCTTCCACCACAGTGATGAATGCTGTGGTGGATGTTTGTGTTAAAATTTTATTGTGTTTTTGTGTGTTCTTTCTCATTGTACCGCTGCTGGCAAATTCATTTCACTTGCACTTTATGTGCAATGTGACGAATAAAACTGATTGTATTGTATTGGGATTCTACAAACCTTATGATACAATTT
The DNA here is from genome assembly GCF_010909765.2 of Amblyraja radiata. NCBI lineage: Eukaryota > Metazoa > Chordata > Chondrichthyes > Rajiformes > Rajidae > Amblyraja > Amblyraja radiata. Next base: position 21,688,454 of record NC_045964.1, read on the forward strand.
CAATAAGAAATGAAAGATAAGCAAAAAATAAATCAGTGAAGGGTTTCAATCCGGTTCTGACGAGCTAGCATGTGCAGGTGAGCAGATATGCAGAGTGGCCTCCAACACTGCTTCTGCAAACTTTCAACTGGGTTGTCCACGGGTCCCTCATGCAAAAATAATAAAAAGCGGCCTCCACTGTGTATCTGAGGCTTGAATCTGTGAGAATTAAAGGGGACCTACTTGAACTGATCCTCACCGGTGTTTACATCTTAACTCAGGTTGGTTTCCTTCAAAGATAACCACTTACCCGTCTCTCGTGCAGTAACCAAATTGGGCTGAACAGCATTCCGTTTCAGTTCAGGTGCACGGAGAGCTTTTACTCACAAAGGTTCACTTTGTACTTTAAGTATCGGTCATTCCAGCCTGACTAAAGGCTACCGAGGATCCATTACCTCTGTACTCTCCAGCACTACAGAATTCTGACTGACAACTTAAAGAGCTGGCTCTTGGTTTTGCCCAATTTCCTCTCCTCAGTGCAAAATGCAATTCTTTGGAATCGGAAAATGAGGAAACTAAAGTGAGAGGGCAGAATCAGCAGGGAAAACTTGACATAAACCAGGTATTTTTTATTAAAAATGTCTTTAAAATAATTACTGGAAATAACATTTTTTCAAGCATTTGATAAGTTCCAGGCCTCACTTAAAATCCATGTTGTTTGTAACACATGGGGCATTAATTCTCTGTGGGATTTCTCAGTTTCCCATTTAAACTTTAGATTATTAATTGCCTGGTGTCATTGTACATTACATATCGGCTTGTTGTTATTTTACACTGAGTGTCCCAGTGTGTCTGGAGCCTATGTGGAAACACTCAATCTCATTGCATTATCATTTCTACTCTGAATCCCATGACACTTATTGACAACTGACACAAAGCATTTAACATTACAGCTGACCCCAAGAACACAGTCACATGCTTGGCTCAAAGGAACAACTCAAGGCCATTCAGCCCCATAAGACTGTTTTAGATAGAGTCACAGAGTTCCAAAACAGATCCTTTGGCCCAACTTGTCCACGCTGACCAATATACCCCGTCTACACACTAGTCTCACCTGCCCGCGTTTGGTCCATATCATTCTAATCCTATCCTATCCATGTACCTGCCCAAATGTCTTTGTGATAGTTTGTGATAGTACCTGCCTCAGCTGCTTCCTCTGTCAGCTCGTTCCATACTCCCACTGCCCTATGTGTAAATAACCCTTCTGGTTCCCATTAAATCTTTTCCCCCCTTAAACCTATGTCCTACTCTGGCTAAAAGGCTCCGTGCATTTACCAGATATATTTCTCTCATGATTTTGTACACCTCTACGAGATCACCCCTCATCCTCTCATGCTCCAAGGAATAAAATCCCAGCCTGCTCAACCTCTCCCTATAGCTCAGGCCCTCAAGTCCTGGCAACACCCTTGTAAATCTTTTCTGTACACTTTCCAGCTTAACAACATCTTTCCTATAACAGGGTGACCAAAACTGAACAGTATACTCCAAATGTGGCCTCACCAGTGTCTTGTTCAACTGTAACATAACCTCTCAACTTCTATACACAGTAGTGACTAATGAAGTCCAATGTGTCAAAAGCCTTCTGGACTATCCTACCTGGGATGCCACTTTCAAGGAGCCAAGTACCTGCATTCCTGGATCCCTCTGCCCACAACACTCTCCAGAGATCTGCCAATCATTGTGAAGGTCCTGCCCTGGTTTGACTTCACAAAATGTAACACCTCACACTCATCTGTATTAAGTTCCATTAACTATTCTTCAGCCCACCTGCCCAACTGATCAAGATCCTGCTGCTATTTTTGATACCCTTCTTCACTGTCTACAATGCCATCAATTTTTGTGGCATCTGCAAACGAGCTAATCATACCTTGTATATTCTCATCCACGTGTTATCATGTTCAATGAGATCACGACTGATCTCCGGTATCAACCATGACAATTCATTGTTCACCACAGAGATTGGTGAATCTCTGGAATTCTCTGCCATAGAAGGTAGTTGAGGCCAGTTCATTGGCTATATTTAAGAGAGAGTTAGATGTGGCCCTTGTGGCTAAAGGGATCAGGGGGTATGGAGAGAAGGCAGGTACAGGATACTGAGTTGGATGATCAGCCATGATCATATTGAATGGCGGTGCAGGCTCAAAGGGACGAATGGCCTACTCCTGCACCTATTTTCTATGTTTCTATGTTAATGAAAGTTGGAGAGTGGGTTTTCCCCCCAATGTCCTAACTTCAGTGGGGAGAATGCCTTCAATAGGAAGGCCACAGACCAAGTGCAGGGAAATTGAATTGTTATAGACAGGTACTTGATACAGATACACTGGGCCAAAGGGCCAGTGAATGTGCTGCGAGACTCGTGACACTGGACAGCTCACTGCATTGCTCTGAAGCAGTTCATGCCCCGATGTGGAGGGTCTTCATGTCAAAATTGACAATCTATGATGCCTTACACCAAAATGCAGTTTTGAACTGACTCTTCCATCACTCTTTGAGCTGCACTATTGTAAAGGTGAGGTGATTGTGTAATATAGCCCATGGAAAGCACTCCACAATTCAGGGTAAAGGGCTTCCAATTGGACCATGACAAACTATCCTTCAGTACATAAAGCTCATAGTCACCTATAGAAAGACAGCAGGTGGAAGAATGGGGCTGTTGCAATTGGAAATACAAGGACAAGAATAAAATAATGTGTTCTTTTTAAACAATGAGAGGAAAGAATTCCTCACGAAATAAAAAGAATACCAACAGAATTCAGTTGGTAACACGCATGTGTATTTGATATAGCATCACAGATTCATACAGCATGGAAAAATGCCCCTCGGCCCAACGTCCACGCTGACCAACATGTCCCATCTACACTAGTCCTACCTGCCTGTGTTTCGGCCCTTATGCCTGTAAACTTGTCCTATTTAGACTATGTACCAGTCTAAATGTTTCTTAAAAATTGCGATAGTTCCTTCCACAACCACCTCCTCCAGCAGCTCATTCCATACACTCACCACCCTTTGTGTGAAAATGTTACCTCTCGGATTCCTATTAAATCTCTCCCCCCTCACCTTAGACCAGTATCTTCTGGTTCTCGATTCCCCTACACTGGGCAAGAGACTGTGCATTTACCCAATCTATTCCTCTCATGATTTTGTGCACCTCTATAAGATCACCCCTCATTCTCCTGCACTCCAAGGGATAAAGTCCTAGCCTGCTCAACCTCTCCCTATAGCTCAGGCCCTCGAGTCCTGGCAACATCCTTGTAAATCTTCTCTTGGAGCAAGAGTATGCCACTCGGCCCCTCAAACCTATCCCACCATTCCAAGTGACCACGGTTGATCTGCTCCAGATCTGCCCAGGTCTCATCTCTTCTTCAGTGCTGGTGCCCCCATAGCCCTTATTTTCCTAATCCTTCAAAATGCATTAACTGTTTCACGGTAGGCGTTAGCAGCCCTATACATCAGATTAGTCTTGCAAGTTCTTTCCCTGCTGGAGAAGCACATTTGCCCTGCACTAGCAAAGGAAAGACAACGAGAGGCACAAGTTTGAACTCAGGGTAAAAATTATTCGTAGGCAAGATTTCTGAAGTAAAAAAATCTAAACATTTCCCTTTAAAGATTTGAATTGCTTACACAATCACCCATCTACCATTCTAACAACATTAATACTACAGCCGCAAGATGATGTTTTATGCTTTATTTTCCTGAATATATTCGTTTTACATATTAGGCTCCATTACTGTAAAGAAAAAACTTATTACACTATTATATAATTACACTATTATTACATAATAACACTTACCGGTTATTACACTCCAGTTTAACAATGCCAAATCAGAATACTCACTCATTCTCAATTTGATAAAACTGATCGGGTTAATTGACACATATAACCAATCAACATTTTGAAATCAACAAATGCATGAACAGTTCCAACAGCTATGCAATTAATTTTGGGTTAAATGAGCACAATAAATTAGCAGGCTGAAAAAGTAATTTATGAAAGATTTTTGAAACAGTAAATAAGTGATTCTGGCTAAGAATTAAAATATCAACTGCACATCCAATTGTATCTGATACTCAAATGGATACTTTAATATTTTATTTATTACCTATATGTAGATAGGCAATGACTGTTTTTTTGGTCTGAAATAATTCAGCAATTATGCTTTCCTGCAAGGACTAAACAGCAGGTTTTAATTTCTTCTCCATTGTGTTGCTGGTGCCTTTGAACACAACTGATAGCGTATTTCCAAACTCTGGTGTCAGCAGGAAAACTCATGATCACAAAATGGAAGAGTCTTTACTATGATCAATCTTAAGAGGGATTTGCATGGCACAATATTACTCTGCAATAACACTCATCTTGCTTCTGGTTACAGAAGATGCTTTGAGCAAGTCTGGGTTGCATTGAATAATAAAGTAAAGGGCTGGGCAGCACCAGAGACCCATGTTCAATTATGACCTCAGATGCTGTCTGTACAGAGTTTGTACATTCTTCCTGTGACCACGTGGGTTTTCTCCGGGTCCACCGGTTACCTCCCACAAACCAAAGACGTGCAAGTTTGAAGGTTAATTGGCTTTTGTCAATTGACCCTCATGTGTAGGGTAGAACTAGTGCATGGGTGATCATTGGTTGGTGCAGACTCAGAGGGCTGAGGAGCCTGTTTCAATGCTGAATCTCTAAAACTAAAACTAAACTCCCAAGGATCCCATGCTGCCGAGCTAACAGAAACAGATTTCCACTCCATAATACAATCCCCCTCAACCACCTCAATATCATTAAAAGTTTGATACTAATCTACACCAACAAAATTCTAATTCTAAGGTGCGGCACAGTGGTGCAGCAGTAGAGTTGCTGCCTTACAGTGCCAGAGGCCCAGGCAAGATCCTGACCACAGGTGCTATCGTTTGGGAGTTTGTATGTTCTCCCTGTGACCACGTGGGTTTTCTCCAGGTACTCCAGTTTCCTCCCACACTCCAAAGACATGTAGGTTAATTGACTTTGGTTAAACAAATTGTAAATTGTCCCTAGTGGGTAGGATTGTGCTAGTGTATGGGGTGATCGCTGATTGGCACAATCTCAGTGGCCCAAAGGGTCTATTTCCATGTTGTATCTCTAAAGTCCAAAGCCTGGTATTTGTTTCGTATTCTCTTACAAGTTTAAAGGCCAAGTCAATGCTGGCTCTCAGAATATTTCCACACACTCACACCAGAGGCAATTTATAGCAGTCAATTAACCTTTGAAATGCAGGAAAGAATCAGAGCACCTGGGAGAAAGCCACACAGGAATGGGAAAACGCTACACAAACAGTACCCAAGGTCAGGATAAGACACAGGTAACTGGAACAATGCAGTAGCAACACTATCTGCTGTGCCACCCTAATCTCATCTCAGAAATGTAACCCTGTAGACTACCAAATCATTTTATACATTTGCATTAATCTTCCTCCAAGACAATACAACAAGCCTGACATTTCTGGCTGTTGGGTACATGTAACATTCCTTCTATTGACTTCTATTCTTGATAACTTGGGCAAGCAGCCAACATAGTCAGAGCCATTCCCACTCTGGTCATTCCCTCTTCTCCCCGCTCTCATCGGGCAGAAGTTACGGAAGCTTGAAAGCACGAACCACCAGGCTCACAAACAGCTTCTTCCCCTGTGTTATCAGGCTTCAGAATGGTCCTTCCATAAGCTAGAGTACTGTCCGATTCACCTCTACCCCGCCAAAAAAAAACAAACTAAGGGCAGCAAAAGTTAAAACACACAATAATTTGCTGGCACTTTCACTAACAAGGGGGGAAATACAATCATGCACTGCAAATTAGTTTAGAGACAGTGCAGAAACAGGCACTTTGTCCCACTGAGTGAGCGCCTACCACTGATCCCCACACACTTACACTATCCTACACACCAAGGGCAATTTCCAGAAGCCAATTAGCTAACAAATTTGTACATCTTTGGACTGTGGGAGGAAACCGAAGCACCCTGAGAAAGCCTATGTGGTCACGGGGAGAACGTACAAACTCTGTACAGACAGCACCCACAGTCTCAGCAGCTGTAAGGCAGCAGCTCTGCCACCGTGCCTCCATGTCACCCAATGTTTTCATATATAACAAAAGACAAGGGCATTGGATAAGCTGCTCAAATTAATCACAATTATTCCACACAGCAATATGCACTTTTCATGAAATAAAGATTTGATTGGTCAAATCTGAAGAACGGTCTCAACCCAAAACGTCACCAATTCATTCTCCAGCAATGCTGCCTGACCTGCTGGCACCCTTTTATCTGCTTTTCACCTCCAGTTTTTGTCACACTTCACCCGTTTATCCATCAAGTCCACCTCACCTTGTAAAGGAAGGAACTGCAGATGCTGGTTTACACCGAATGTTGGAGTAACTCAACAGGCCTGGCAGCATCTCTGGAGAGAAAGAATGGGTGCCATTTTGGGTCGAGACCATTCTTCAGTCAGTCTGAAAAGTCACCCATTCCTTCTATCCAGAGATGCTGCCTGCCCTGCTGAGTTACTCCACCATATTGTGCCCATCACTCGCCAGGATTTACCCCACCCCTCTTTTCCAGCTTCCTTACACTGACGGAGCAGAGGGGAGAAAGAGTCCAGATCCCAACCACCAACTATCTATTCCCTGCACAGATGCTGCCTGACTCCAACATTTTGTTTTTTGCTCAAGATTCCAGCATCTGCAGTCTCCTGTGTCTTAATCTCTCTTGTTTTGCATCCGTTGGTGCTGTTCAGTTGAAATTTAAGTCAATTAGTCACTCTAATCTCAATTATAAATACTAGTAATTAACTGATTACAAATACCTGGCTAATTAGTCTATAATTCCTGAGTTTCATTTCCCTATTTTTCTTAACTAGAACAATGATATGTGCGATTTTCCAGTCTAAGGCAACACTACCTGAATTAAGAGTTCTTAACGATTTTAATTAGGCCTCCTGCAATGTTCTCACCTACTTCACTTAAAACCCTTAGATTGGAATGCATCTGGTTCTGGAATTAATGGCAATATGGTGCCAGTATTTTTTCATTGCTGTTATTCTGTTTGAGTTAATTTTGGCAAGTGCTCTGTATTACTTTCCACGGGGTGTCTTCCTCAACTGCACGTACTGGTGCAATTTGTATTGATTCCAATATCTCTTGCAAATTATTTTACACACTTCTTAGACTTCCCTAACCACTTGCATTCTCTACATCTCTCAGCTCCCAGAGCCTTGTCGTTCCTATGAGTTTCCTTTAAATTTTACATGTCCCTTACCTCTTTAGCGACCCGTCGCTGGGGTCTGCGGGAAGGGGAAGTGGTAAATGGTACTCTTTCCCCCTTAACAGAATAAGCAAACGCTATATTGCATCAAATTCTCTCCCCACGCCTCTTACCAATCTTTCTTCCCTCAATATAGATCCCTGGTCGTCATGTGGCAATTCAGCACCAAGACCTGGCTTGGCTGGCGGTGAGGGGAGCCCTCTCAGTTAGATCCTTCCTGCACCGTCGGAACCTCACTACCAGCGCACGCTGCCCCCGGGACGGTTGCTATGGACAGGAGACGGTTGCCCACCTCTTTGCAGAGTGTGGATTTGCAAAACGAGTCTGGAGAGGTATGAAAGGGTCCCTGGAACGATTTATCCCGAACAGCTCCGTCACAGAGGACTCTGTGATTTACGGACTGTTCCCAGGGACACATTCAGAGACTGACATCGAGTGCTGCTGGAGGGTCATCAACTCGGTGAAAGACGCTCTTTGGTCTGCCCGAGCGTTGCTCACCACCCAGCAGAGCGAGATGTCCGTCAGGGAATGTTGCCGACTGGCCCACTGCAGACTGCAGGAGTACGTGCTAAGGGACTCGCTGAAGCTTGGTGCAGCCAATGCCAAGGCTCGGTGGGGGAGGGCCACAGTCTAGGGTCCTTCCGCTGCTGGACATGGGGGGCACGGTATGGTGGAGACGCCCCTCAAATTAAATTAAGGGAAGGTATCCCACGCCAGGGGGCCACATGAGTGGCACGGGTGGGGGACATTTTTTGTGGAACTTGAAATGTCAGATGGAAATTTTCGCACTGTGTACACATTGTATATATTTATTACTTGGACTGGGGCCACAGAGTGGTACTGGTGGGGGACTGTTTGGTGAAATTTGACAAATGTAAAAAAATTGTACTGGAAAAATTTGTATAGTCTCCGAAAATGTCGGATGAATTTTGTTTGAATGGTTCAGAAATTGTATATATTTACCAATTGAATAAAGTATATTTTGAAATATTTAAAAAAAAATTCTCCCTGCAATTGAGCTTTATCTTTCTGTAGTCACTATCAGAACGATCACGCAACTTTAGGCAGCTAATTAAACGTGGTTTTACTAAATCCAACATGGTTTGACATCTCTAAACTAATCTCGTTGGTTCTGGGACGTCCTGTTACAGAAAGCTATACCAAGGGGCGCAAGATATTCTGCATCTTTCTGACAAGAGCTTATCCCAAACCAAACAAAAAAGCTAAAATCCCCCCAAATTTTTAGATGTGTGCCCAATTATTGCGTGGACACAATCCACCACTTCACATCTGCCACAGGGGAGCAATACACAGCCTTACATTATTTTCAGTCTCTTATTACCTCTCTCGTCAATAGGATAATTTCACGCTGATCCACAAGGCTACCGCCCCTCCTACACCGTCCCTGGTGGGTCTATGCTGATATAAACTGCACATTCATTTGCCAGTCCCTCAATAAATGAGAGCATGCAACAGAAATGACTGCATATGATATTTTGAATTTGCATTAGTAACCACTCATTTTGTCCCTTACACATTGTGCATCTGCATAAAGAAAGCTTATCCGGGCTTCACATCCAACCCCATTCCTTTGCTTTGCTCATACATTTCTTTCCCTCCTTGGATTTTCATTTTATTTTAAACCGGTATCTGTATTTATAATTTCACGCGAAATACATCAATCAGCCCTGCGCACTGCATTTTACGATGTTCTTCATTTTCATATTGCTGCACCCGTGGTATTATTAAACGATTTTGCCAAATTGATTTTTTTTTAAGTGGGTGTCCTTTTAAATGAATATTTCGTCCTAACCCTCGTTTCACACAGAATAAACTCATGTTGAAAAAAATGGTAAGTGTACATTCCGGAAAAGCTGCATAATTTCTATTTATCTTGCCCGGTGTGTTTTTTAAACTAAACCTGACATTGCCGCATCTCTACAAAGCCCGGTTTTGGTTGTTCTAGCCTCTTCGCTTACAGGACGGGCTTTTTCTCCCTAAAGCAACTGTGAGTCACCGAATAAAGAATGCGGATCGTGTATCCATTATTTTCACCCGCATCTTTCATTCTGGGTATTTTTTTAGGTGCGAACCCTTTTTAAGGTTAATTAAGAAGTCTAGAATACAATTTTTTGTTTCTGTTTTGCACGTCCAGGCGTGTTGATTATTTGTTAACGTTGGTGTCAATTGAAATTGCAGTCTGGTAAATCGCATCCTTGTGTCAAATCATCCGATTGTGAAATATTCTAAAACAAATAATGAATAACTTAATTCCTGCGGGAAGTTGTGGGAAAGTTGTCCTTTGGAGAAGCGTATGGGCTCGAGGTGTATCTTTGTTCAAGGGCTTGAACTTATCTCGATAGGTCAAGCTGATTTATAGGCTTAAGAATGCACTGTTTGAGAGTTTTACTGCCCTTCTCTGAATCCCGGAACCGGTTTGGTCAATTTCACCTCACTTGTCCTTCCTCTCGGGATAAGTTACCGGAGCAGTAGCGTACGGAGCGAATAATACGTCGATAGATAAAAGCGAGGAATGGGAGGGGAGACGGGGTGGGGGAAATTGCCCACCGACTCCCACAGCCCGGCCCGACACGAAACCCGATTCTAGTTCTAATCTTTAGAGATAGACAACACTGGACCTCGCAACTCCCATCAAATGTCCAGGTTATGCCCGAAACAATCTCTCTCTAAATCCCAGCGTATCTCATTCCCCGGTGGAGGAAAGTCGGCTCTCAATCTTTCTCTGATAATAATGTCCAAATACAATCAGTTTAACTTTCATGCTGCGACCCACTAGCGTCAATCTCATCCAACCCCCCAGAAACATATTTCAGATCTCAGCAACGTTGTCGCTCGATATTAGCCTGCAACCGCGGGAAGAATGACAGGTGTCAAGTCAGATGGCTGATATTTAAAGCTGAGATACACTATGAGTAAAAGAAAGACAGGCTGCCCGGAATAAAAGGAAAACGAGAAGAAAACTGCTTGGAAACTCTGTCAGATTAAACACACTTACCTTTGGTCCACTCGATCTCTGGGAGAGGGAGGGTGGCAGGGTCACGAACAACAGCATGACGTGAGAGAGGACGATGATACAAAACTTTCTGAACATGTTTCTAATGTTCACACAAGCCCTCCCGTGTAATATCAGTCAAGATTCCCAGGCTCGGGGACCCTTACTGGGGGTTTACCGGTAAACCCGCTGCCAGTGTTGGCGACTAGTATTCTCGGCTTTCTGAGTACGCCAAAAAATGTGTTAAGCAACCACTCATCTGGTCTTTTCTTTTCCCCACACCCCCTGCGGTGAAATCTCTTAAACGTGCCCGCTTCTGGTAATAAAGCGCACAAACTTCCATGCGGTTCCCGTTATAGGCACCTTCATCCCAGGCAGAGTGACACAGGGCGGCGAGTGACAGCAACACTCGCCAATCGTGGATGCAGTGGGCGCTCCGCTTGCCAACAATGGGATTAACGTTGCCCAATCTGCGTGTGGGTGGGCGGTACTTCCTTGTAATTGCCTGAATAAGTTATTTCCAATTGTAAGGAGAGAGAAAAAAAATAACAACTGATCCATCTTTCAGTCGCTTCAAATCCAATATTAACGGCGCTACCGGTGCAGTTGATAAATGTATATTACTGCAATTGGTGCACTCTCAGTTTAACTTTGTCATTTGAAAAATGTTAGTAAGAATTGAAGATTGTCCCCCTCCCATTCCCCCCCTTCTGCACAGATGTTGACACACTAGCTGTCTTTGTGTCTGGTAACCAGAAGTTGATCTTGTGTTGCAGGTGTGATGGAGGAGGAGGGGCGTTTAGAACTGGCTTCATACTGTGACCAAACGGTGCTTTTGAAGCCCTCGGTGTTACATTCTAAACCGGTAGACGACCTTCTAAAATAATCGTAGTCTTTAAACATCCGATTTTATCAAATATTTGCAAATTGCCCGTGGATTATCCAGTGCACTGTGGCGCGGGGGGGAAGTGGGCTCAAGGACAGCTTGTGTGTTTCAGACTACAATTAGCCTGGAGATTAATGATTCCTACATGTGTTTCTTCAAGGAGTAAAGCTTTTTTTTAACTAGCAAAGGAGGGGGTGGCATTTAATGAACTGGGAGAGTGCAATTTATCTCTCCATATGGGAATGGGTCAGCGAATGGTGTGAAATGGAAGGGTCTGTGTCAGCGAGGCACACATAGGAGAGATTGGATCTCGTTAATTATAGCGGGAAATTGGTAAAGGCTGCGCGTTATGAAGTGAGGATTGTAACAAACGGTAAAGATGCGTCCGTTTTTGCACCAACAAAAAGAAACGGTGAACAGGGCAGATTTCGTCCAGAGATTATCTCAAAACGTTGAGCGATTGCGCCCGCGATCTCAGTTTGAATACATTGCATAATTTGTCTCAGATCAAGTCGCTCCCCTGCTGCCAGACCACAACAAAAGTGGCTTGAATGCGTATAAACCCGAGCGCATACAAATATATATCTGCTGGAAAAAAAATCTTTCTCATACAAACCGTACACCCCCCACATCCCAAAGATAAAAGGAATCCTTGGATCGTAGACATATTCGCTTGTTTACCCCGGGAACATTATAAAATACTATGATTGCGGGCAGAATCTGGACCGACATTCAACACTGACAAAAAAGTTGCATTTCGTTACTGCAAGCTTTCTTCCCAGTGTCTAGTTGTACAAAATTAGATGCATTAATTTCATCTAGTAGTAGGCCGTCTGTTGGATATTCCGAACACCCTTTGCTATCCCAGTCACCAGCCATTGCCACATTTCCCATCTCATCAGAGTGCAACAAATTGGTCGCTGTCGATTTGCCTTAGCGTTTTCCGCATTTCTCCAGGACGCGGAGAAACCTCACACCAAAGCCGCGGCCGCAATGCAAAAACAAAAACACAAAGTTAGCTTGAAATGTTTACTTTCCAGCTGTCAAAAGCATTTTTTTTTTACAAAACGCACATTTTCGCCCCGCGGACTTTTTCACAGAAAAGGCTTCGGCGTATTACCCGTCCTTCAAGTGGGTACGAATTAACCGCACCCCCGAGGAGCACAGAGTTTATATGTCCCAGAGGACCAGTCGTGGTTGTTGATGCAGGTGTACAAACAATGTTGTCAATGCAATCAATCGTCCAGATTTGCAGCAGGTTCGGTGCTCCTCCGGGCAGCTCCTTCTTGCTCCACATTTAACTGTGTAACTATCAACTAAATAATAGGTGGAAGATAGACATAAGAGAGCTGGAGTAACTCAGCGGGACAGGGAGCATCTCTGGGGAGAAGGAATGGGTGACGTTTCGGGTCGAGCCCCTTGGCTCTGGAAGGTTACATCGCATGGGATCCAGGGAGAACCAGCTAGCCGGCTTGGTGGAGTGTATGGGAGGTTGTTCTTGGGACTGGAAGCCCATAACCAGTGATGTGCCTCAGGGAAGATAGACACAAAAATACTGGAGTAACTCAGCGAGTTTCTCTGGAGAAAAGGAATAGGTTTTCGGGACGTGGCCCTTCATCAGGCTGAAGGGTCCAGTCTGATGCTACTTAACCAGCATCTGCAATTCCTTCTTTACACAATGAGCCTCGGGGATCCGTGCTGAGCCTATTGGTTTTGGTCATCTGTATTAACGATTTGGGTGAGGATGTACAAGGCTTGGTTAGTAAAGTTGTCACTAAAATAAGTGGTATCGCTAACAGTGACGATGGCCACCAATAATTACAATGGGATCTTGATCAGCTGGGTAAGTGGACCGAGGAAGAGCGAACGGAGTTTAATTCAGATAAGTACGAGGTGTTGATTTTGGGGAAGTTAACCCAGGGTAGGTGGACTTTAGTGCCCTGGGGAGTGTCATAGAACAGAGGGACCAAGCAGTGCATAGTTCCCTGGAAGAGGCATCACAGACAGAGTGGCAAAGAAAAAAATGAGAACAATCGAGGTATTGAATACAAGAGTTGGGATGCAATGTTATAGTTGTGCCTGATATCGGTAAGGAACCGTTTGGAGTATTGTGTTCAGTTTTGGTCACCCAACTATAGGAAGGATGTTGTTCAGCTGTAAATAGTCCAGAAAATATTTACGAGGATGGTGCCAGGACTCCAGGGACTGGGTTGTGGGAGAGGTTTGGCAGGCTGAGACTTTATTCCTTGGAGGTGGGAGATTGAGGGATATTCTTATATCATGAGGGACGGAAATAGGATAGAAACATAGAAAAATAGGTGCAGGAGTAGGCCACTCGGCCCTTCGAGCTAACATTGCCATTCAATATGATCATGACTGGTATCTAAAATCCGTTCCTGCATTTTCCCCATATCCCTTGATCCCTTTAGCCCTAAGAGCTAAATATAACCCTCTCATGAAAACATCCAGTGAATTGGCAGAGAATTGCACAGATTTACAACTCTCCCAACATCGGGAAAATGTTTCCTGCAATGATGAATGCACACAGTCTTTGCCCCCAGAGTTGGGAAAGTAAGAACTAGTGGACATAGTTTTAAGGTGACAGGGGGAATATATAACAAGAACCTGAGGTTCAACGTTGTCACTCAGAGGTGGTATTTATATGGATGGGCTGCCAAATGAATTGTTTGAGGTTAGTATCATAACAATATTTAAAATACATTTGGACAGGTACATAAATAGGAAAGGCTTAGAGGAATAAGGGTCAAATGAGGGCAAGTGGGACTAGCTCAGATAGATATCTTGGTCAGCATGGACGAGTGGGGCTGAAGAGCCTGTTTCAGCGGTATGTGTCTAATTATGCAATACATATGTGCCCGCGTTTAGATATTTTTGAAGTACTTTCGCCCTTGCAACGCAAGAACATCTGCTTTCAATTTAAGGTGCCACAATTTGTTTTATGTTATTTGCGTTGCCATGGGGACGTTTAATGACTTAACTTTTTTTTTACACCTTTAGTATGAACAGCTCTTGTCCAGGACCTCATAGTAAAGGAGAGCCCACTGTATTTGCACGAGTAATCAATTTATTAATGCGACGAATGTGCAGTGTTTGCAATGAATTAGACCGTGGAGGATTTACTGTTCCTGCTAACATCAAACCTTGGGTAAATTGTGATTCGTTTCATTGCTGAGATGCATTAATACTGGCATGCAAGATTACCTATTTATTTAACAAATTAACTCTGCTGGTTAAAAAAAAAACCAGACCTAAATCAGCCAATCAATTAAAAATAAAATCCTCAGCATCAATTACTGTTTTATTTCAAAGGTGTTTTACGAGGTATCCTTACCGAATCCGCGAATACCTTGCAATTGTTATTAAAGGAATTCAATATCACCACCGAAGACTAAAGAGCTGCTACTGGCTTCTTTGGCAGAATGTCCGCGACTGCTATATAAAATAGCAAATCCTACTCACTCTGTTCTTTAGCAAAATCCTTTCATTTAAAAAAAAAAGTGGCGAAGAGGCCACGATTTGCATCACTTCGATGTCCAAAATCTAAGGCTGTATTTTATATATATATATCCACGCACACACACATCTGCGATACCACGTGCAGAGTTTTATTTTACTGTTAGTCGGGATAACTTTTAGTTGTGACTTCCACAGAGATTAATTTGACGGAGAACGGGGATCAACTTTGGGGTTTAAAAAGGGATTATTTTTGTTAACTTGCGGGCAATAGGCTAAGATAAGTATTTGCACAAGAGACAGAGGACGAGATGGAACAGTATAAAATACTCAATGTATAATTCTCCCCAGTATTACAGCTACAAATACCCCCCCCCCCCCCCCCCCCCCCCCCTCCCCATTGACCGGTTCAACCCCCTCCACTGCACAGCTGATGAGGTGTGAGGTGGACAGAGACCGTCTAAGCTTTGTTCATTTCTACCGGGGAATGAAAGGGATCGCTTCTTTCTGTCGAGTGTGAATGTTCGCCAAGTTCTGAAGCTAGCACTCGGTGTTGACATAAATCGATTTGAGGAACGGGTCATCGGTAAAAAATGAAACTCGTGTGAAAGTTCCTCCCTCGCGGGACAAGCCGGTCGCCTTCAATGCGGCACACCTGCACCCGCTATTCTTCTCCACTGTTTACACTGTCATACGAAATTAATTCTTTACTATTCGGGCCATTGAGGGTCGTCTTCATTGTACAGAGCGGCCCGCGGCTCGACCCCATCGGGAGCTCTTGTGCCGGCTTAATTGAGCGTCCGGCGTTTTATTAAGCTAGTGTGTGGTAGTGGGAGAGGGAGAGCTTGTAGCTCTGAGAGAGGGAGGGAGAGGGACAGGAGAGGTTTGGAGCTCCGGGAGAGAGTGGCTTGGAGCTCCGGGAGTGAAAGGGAGAAGGGAAGGGAGGGGAGGGGAAGTTTGTAGCTCTGGGAGAGAGAGGTGGGGCTTAGAGTTGCCGGATTCACACTGACTGCTGCCCAAGCCCCCTTCCCCACGACCCTATCCACACCATTGCACACATATGTACCCC
Organism: Amblyraja radiata; assembly: GCF_010909765.2. NCBI lineage: Eukaryota > Metazoa > Chordata > Chondrichthyes > Rajiformes > Rajidae > Amblyraja > Amblyraja radiata. The sequence continues at coordinate 21,704,212 of NC_045964.1, forward strand.
TCCCCCCCCATAGTCCAGTGAAGAAGGTCCCGACCCAAAACGTCTCCAATCCATTCCCTCCACAGAGGCTCGTTGAGTTGCTCCAGCACGGCGTTTTGCTCAAGATTCCAGCATATGAGGTTCTTTGTCTCTCAGTCTCTTGTTGCTCCCTGGGATTGCCATTCTTCGTGTGTTGTATTGCTTAACTAGCCCCAGTTTGCTACAAGCTTTGTTCTAATTGACTTGAAACTTCCTCCCACATCCCTCTCCACAGATGCTACCTGATCTGCCCAGCATTCCCAGCATCTTCTATCTATCATGGTAAAATTCCTGCAGCTGTTTTTGAGATTTTCAAGCAACTGCATTTAGTTTGTACAGAGATAGGTCTACAGCACAGAAACGGGTCCTTCGGCCCACAAACGGGCTGAGCACGACGACAAGATAAACTAATCTAATTCGCCTGCACATGATCCCTATTTCTTCATGCCCTGAAAATTCACGTGCCTATTTAAAACATTCTTAAACGCCTCTATCATATTTGGTTCCAACGCAGCCCCTAGCAGCACATTCCAGGCACCTCAGTGTAAAAAAAAATGTCGTTTAAGCCTTGGCACCCTCACCTTAAAGCCATGACATTAAGTCTTAGACAATAAACAATAGGTGTGGAGTAGGCCATTCGGCCCCTCGAGCCAGCACCACCATTCACTGTGATCATGGCTGATCATCCACAATCAGTACCCCGTTCCTGCCTTCTCACCATATCCCCTGACTCCACTATCTTTAAGAGCTCTATCTACCTCTCCCTTGAAAGCATCCAGAGAATTGACCTCCACTGCCTTCTGATGCTGAGAATTCCACAGATTCACAACTCTCTGGGTGAAATTATTTTTCCTCATCTCTGTTCTAAATGGCCTATCCCTTATTCTTAAATTGTGGCCCCTGGTTCTGGACTCCCCCAACATCAGGCACATGTTTCCTGTCTCTAGCGTGTTCAATCCCTTAATAATCTTATATGTTTCAATAAGATCCCTTCTCATCCTTCTAAATTCCAGAGTATACAAGCCCAGCCGCTCCATTCTATCAACATATGACAGTCCAGCCATCCCGGCAATTAACCTTGTGAACCTACGCTGCACTCCCTCAATAGCAAGAATGTCCTTCCTCAAATTTGGAGACCAAAACTGCAGGGCCCTGTACAACTGCAGAAGGACCTCTTTGCTCCTACACTCAACTCCTCTTGTTATGAAGGCCAACATGCCATTAGCTTTTTTCACTGCCTGCTGTACCTGCATGCTTACCTTCAGTGACTGATGAACAAGGACCCCCAGATCTCTGATGTTTCCACCCTGGGGAAAAAAGATTCTGACCATCTACCCTATCTATGCCTCTCATAATTTTATATGCTGCCCTCAACCTCTAGTGTTCCAGAGAAAATAATCCAAGTCTGCTCAGTATAGACACAAGGAATTTTGCACAGAACACCAAGTGTTCGACCAACTCAGTGGGTTAGGATGCTGCTTGGCCCGCTGAGTTACTCCAGCACCTTGTGCTCTGCCCAAATTTGTCCAACCTCTCATTATAGCTAATACCCTCTCATAGCCAATACCTTGACCTTATTATTTAAAATATATTTATTATTTGTTTTCTTTTTTAAATATCTGATGCAAAAATATGTTGGAAATGCTTTAGCATTCCTATAGAATATAATAGAAAGAGAAAGTAAACCATTTAGTTTAATGAGTTTCCACCGTGCTTTAAACACTGGCAGTATTTTGTTTCTACTTTTACTGTGCAGCTTTTTTCCCAGTCCCTGGAGGCAAATTCCCTTTAGTTCTGTAAACAAGCCTTTGCATTTGACCATAATTTGTCATCACAATCTAGTAAATATTTTGTTTAAAAAATACATCCACTTAAATATTTTTCCCTCTACAAATAATGCGGCCATAATACGAAAGGTTGTTTCCAACCCCCCCCCCCCCCCCCCCCCCCCCCCCCCCCGCACTGAGGGGGAAGAAAGGTTCACGCTACTTTACAAGAAACGTTGGGATGGACTGTACATGCTATGAACTATTTGACAATCCAGTGACTAATTATATAGGTTAATGCAACAACCATTTGGAAAGAACACTTCTCAGAATAAAGGGACGTACCTTTACAAAAGAGATGAGGTGGAATTTCTTTAGTCAGAGGGCGGTGAATCTGTGGAATTCATTGCCACAGATAGCTGTGGTGGTCAAGTCAATGGATATTTTTCAACATTTTTCAACATTGAAAGATTCTTGATTAGTACGGGTGTCGGGGTTTATGGGGAGAAGGCAGGTGAATGGGGTTGAGAGGGAGCGATAGATCACCCATGATTTAATGGCGGAGTAGACTTGATGGGCCAAATGGCCTAATTCTGTTTCTATAATTTATGAACCTCAAAGAAGCAATGTCCTTGTTTCGATGGCATTGTTTGAGGAGGAAATTATAAAGTCTTGAGTCATAGAGCACAGAAACACCCCTGCAACCCATCATGTCCAACACCATGCAAGGAGAACATTCTGATCTTCTTTAGCAAGTGCCAGCGATATTTAATATCCATCAGAAGGCAAAGTATCAGTTAATTAATTAGTCTGGAGGTCAGTGCAGTCAAGCAGTTCAGCATTGAACCACAAGTCACTACTTCCCCTGGAGCTGTAAGGTACTGATTCATTTGAGGCAGTCCCTCAGATCAAAGATGACTTAGTACAGACACCCAAGATGGATACAAACAACTGGAGTAAATTAGCAGGACAGGCAGCATCTCTGGAGAAAAGGAATAGGTGATGTTTTGGTGTGAGACCCTTCTTCAGACAGAGAGTCAGGGATGAAGAAAACTAGAGGTATGGAACACATCAGAGATTCACAATGGGGGAGCAGCGAGAGAGGGTGTTGCAGAACTCCCATCAGAGAGAGGAGGAGAACTTCTTCAAAGTCAGCATACCTTGAGGGGATTTGGCAGTGGAGCAGAAAAAATGTGTAGGAAGAAAGCAGCAGATGCTGGTTTACACCAAAGATAGACACAGAATGCTGGAATAGCTCAGTGGGACAGGCAGCATCTCTAGAGGGAAGGAATAGGTGACGTATCGGGTCGAGACCCTTCTTCAGACTGAGAGTCGGGAGAGAGAAACTAGAGGTATGAAGAGGTACAGAACTCTGAGAATAATTTCTTCAAAATAGGCATACCTTGAGGAGATTTCACATGGAGCAGACAAAATGTGTAGGATGGAAACCCCCCAGATTTTATAAGAACTGTCTGTCAGCTAATTTCTCAGTAAGTCAGAAACATCCATTTTATATAGTAACCTGTATCACAATATAATTGTTTCATTACACAAAATACCCCAACATTACACAATTAATCTAATGGAATGCATGTATTGTATCCACTCATTAATGAATGCTATGAAACATATTATTAGTCGCTTGAAAAATGCTTCCAATATGTATGGGAAAACTTTGCGGAATGTTGGATTTCTGTATGTCATGCCATTCAAAATCCATTCCACTAGTGTGAGTTCAGAATGCACCCAGGACACATAATATAAATTGACCACAAATATTCAAATCTTGAAGCAGAGCTATTTCTTGCAGATAACTAGGAATTTGCCAAGGATAAAATCCATGACAATATAGATATCTATTCCAGAACAACAAACTTTGATATTTGGAGCCAATAGGGACTGCATATCTGGAATCCTGAGCAAACACAAACTGCTGACAAGATTCAGTTAGCCATGTATAAAATAAAATGGACAGATGACGTTTCGGGTCAGGATCCATCTTCTGAAGAAGGGTTCCGACCCGAAATGTCGCCCATCATTTTTCCCCAGAGATGCTGTCTGACCCGCTGAGTTACTTCAGCATTTTGTGTCTATCCATCGTCAGATTGATTGTTTGAAAGTTTGAAATTTTCCTGAATTTACAAGTAGATCTGTTTCAGTTATAGAAATACTCATTCCGCAATCCTGATCTGCAAATATATTGCTGGCCCTTCATCGTTAGTCATACAGTCATACAGCGTGGAAACAGGTCCCTCGGCCCAACTTGCCCACACCGTCCAACATGTCTCATCTATACTAGTCCCACCTGCCTGCGTTTGGCCCATATCCTTCTAAACCAGTCCTATCCGTGTACCTGTCTAAATGTTTCTTAAACGTTGCAACAGTATCTGCCTCAACTACCTCCGGCAGTTCGTACCATACACCCACCACCCTTTGTGTGAAAGAGTTATCCCTCAGGTTCCTATTAAATTTCCCCCCCTCACCTTAAACCTATGTCCTCTGGTTCTCGATTCCCCTACTCTGGGCAAGAGACTCTGTGCATCTACTATGTTCCTGGGTCTAAATCCTGGATCATCCTACTGAACATCAGAAAGGTTTGCAGCAGTTTAAAGGGGTAGCTACCAAAGATAGTCAGCATTAGACAATAAATGCTAAGGACGGAACTGCAGATGCTGCTTTACACCGAAAATAGACACAAAATGCTGCCAATCTCAATAGTAACACAAGAAAGAAAAAAATGAGTATCAAGTTTCAGAGTGTGCCCAGGTCTATTTTATCTCAATCTCAGTCTGTGCAATTTATTTTATATTATCTCAATCTGTGCAAGTGTTAAAATCAGATAAGTAACCTCCAGAAAGCCTGATTGCATATTCCTAACGGCGGCACGTTAAGAGTTAAACGTCTGAATTACTTTTTCTTTGTGACTAAATCAACATACAATTTTGATTTTCAGCAGTCACTCTAAAGTATTTGTACGGTTTTGCTCGGGCTTTTATCGCCTGGTGCCAATTCCCCACTTCTCACCCCATGAAATCTGTTTCGCATATATTTCTAATAAATGCTTACAGCCTCTTTTGTAAATTAATGGCCTGAGTTTGCTCTCAAGCTTCATTGAAAATGTAACAATCAATTTGCACACACAACAGCCCCTTTGATATGATATAACCACTGCTGTATGTGAGGAATAAGCAGAGAGGGAAACCTAAACACACTAATCTTTTCCTCCCTCCTGTTTATTTGTATATTTAGCCTTCGTGACATTTATTCCCTTCCTCCCCATTCCAAAAGGTGTTGATTCTTGCTATACATTTCCCTGGATAACACAGTAGTTGGGTTCTGGACTCCAACAGCCAAGTTTACTTCACTACTCTGGGTCGTATTCTATAGATCAACACCCCTGTGAACGCAGCACAGTCTTCCTGCTCTGTTAGACTCAATTGATCAACGGAGCCACAGGGGATGGAGTTCTCAGCTGCTTTCTTTAGTTCAGTTCAGTTCAGTTTAGTTTATTGTCACATGTCCCGAGGTACAGTGAAAAGCCTTTGTCGCGTGCTATCCAGCACAATTTTAATATTGTAAACCAAGGGAGCATAGAGAGTGAAATTACGATCATAAGTAACTTGGAGGAATTTGTCGTACACCCAGTACATACTGTTTCTGTCCTGTAAGTGTTAACACTGGGAATGAGCACAAAAACTAAAGGGAGGAGGGATTTGTAAACTTATGATGTTACCCTCAATAATTATAATGATGCTCATACGTTCTAGGAGTAGAATTATGCCATTTGGTCCATCACGTCCACTCTGCCATTCAATCATGGCTGATCTATCTTTCGCACTCGACCCCATTCTCCTGCCTTCTCCCCACAATCCCTGACACCCCTGTAAAATAGACTGCATGGGATCACTTATACATTCCAACTGATGTTCAGTTCCACATACGTGGAATTGAAGATTGGGAAAGATGTGTAATGACTGGCCATGCCAGTCGCACCCGCCTTGACATGGTTGTTCATTAACTCCTTTCCCAGGTTTCAGAGTATATTAATCAAGGCACGTCAACATGTTTGTTTGGCCAGTGGGCGGGAAAACAAAACCAATGGAGGCCAGGAAAGGTCAAAATGTACAAACAAAACGCATGTCCGCAAGGAAGGACAGCTAAAGGGCACAAGATGGGTGGATATTGTCGAAAGGACAGTTGCCAGATTCTTTGAGAAATCCTAGGCAAAGGGCCAAACCACTGTTCAGGCCTCTAAAGTTAAAGGAGCAGAGGAGAAGATGATTAGATGATGCCAAGCATGTAGACCACAGAAGTAAAAGGAGACAGCTATACTTTCCAGTTTATCCAAGATTTAATGCAACCTGCCCTCTGTTCATGAATATTTTACAAGTGCTAGATTCTTTCTGGCAAGGGAAAGAAGAACGTTCTCTTTAATATATTTATCTTTGGCTTGAAGCAAAAACATCTCTGAAAAACCATGGCTTTGGTTGCCAAACAAAAGAGTGTCATCAGCAGTGTGTTATTTTTACAGTTAGTTTCTGCACGTGTGAGGAAAGCATAAATCTTGTGTCCTGTTTGAGTTCACATGTCTCGGAAAATCAAGAGATAATTGTATTGGGTAATATTTCATTTTTAAACTTTTCAAACTGAACATGATTCGGTGGAAAAGAAAAGACATCACCAACCCCATATACTGTAGTTTTATTTCTTTAGATTTTAGACTTTACTACCTACCTCATTGGTGACCCTCAGACTATCCTTAATCAGCAATTAGTTAGCTTTACGATACACAAACATTATTCCCTTATCATGTATCTATGCATTGTAATGGCTCGATTGTAATCATGTATTGTCTTTCTGCTGACTGACTGGATAGCACACAACAAAAGTTTTCACTGTACACTTGACAATAAACTAAACTAAACTAAGCTTTAGAGATGCAGCGTGGAAACAGGACCTTCGGCCCACTGAGTCCGTGCCGACCAGCGATCACCCCGTACACTAGCACCTATGCTGCACACCAGGGACAATTTACAATTTTTTTTTACTGAAGCCGATCAACTTATGGACCTGCACGTTTTTGGAAGGTGGGAAGAAACCGGAACACCCGGAGAAAACCCACGCAGTCACAGGGAGAACATACAAACTCCATACAGACAGCACCCGTAGTCAGGATTGAACCCGGGACTCCAGCGCTGTAAGGCAGCAACTCCAGAGCTGTGCCACTGTGCCGCCCACTTACTTCTATTGTCGCATGGAGTTTACAGAGATTAAATTAACATGCACCAAGCCTAATATCTTGCCTCATATGGTTTGGGACTCTAACGTTCTACTTCAGTCTGTTATTTTTCACTTCCAGCAGACAAATGTGATTCTACTCCCAAACAATAGCAATGAAAGGTACTCATGCGCTGACTGTCCAGGTGAGAAAGCAAATTGAGTGTGATCTGTTCTCACTCTGATTCCCATTGTCAGCAGCCCTTTGGAGTTAACGATGCCTTGCTTCCATTCCGCTGCACTGCATGTTCAGAAATGACCGACGAGGCTGGTGAAGAACCTGTAGAGTCTGTCCCAAGTAGGACAAGAGGTGCCTAACAAGGCAGGCAACTGAACACCCCTCCCAACGAAGACTGTCAGGGGTGTCAGGGGTTATGGGATGAAGGCAGGAGAATTGGGTTAGGAGGGAGAGATAGATCAGCCATGACTTGAAGGGCCAAATGGCCTAATTCTGCTCCTATCACTTAAGATCTTCTGACCTTATGGCTGCTCAATGTGCTCAGTCCATTCCTGAATGATGCTTCTCCATTTTGGGCAGTCGCGGACCAGGAATTCCCATGATTTGTTGGGGATCTTATCCTTCTGAAGGATTCCATACATTGCTCCTTTAGCTAGGAATCCCTTATCTTGATGGACCTTCAATTGAAGTGCTTTGGGAGCCAGATGTCACACGTGTGAGTGATATGCCTGTGTATGCCAAAAATGGTGTCGCCCGCATGTGTAATGTATGCAAAATGAATTTCACTGTGCAGTTGCACATGTGACAAATAACGCACTATTGCCTACCTGATGGCCCGGTTGCCAAAAACATAAATTCCCCTTCCCATTCCTACACTGTCCTTTCTGTCCTAGGCCTCCTCCATTGTCAGAGTGAGGCTAATCGCAAATTGGAGGAACAGCATCTCATATTTCGCTTGGGCAGCTTGCAACCCAGTGGTATGAATCTTAATTCAAGTAACCCCTGCACTCCGTCTCTCTCCATCCCTCCTGCAGCCATCGCACCAGGTAACCGTTCTTACCCAGCAAACAGCCAACAATGGCCTGTTTCCTTTATCATAGTTACTTTTTTGCATATCTTTCATTCATTTGATCTATATCTCTCTACATCACCGTCTATATCTCTTGTTTCCCTTTCCCCTGACTAGTCTGAAGAAGGGTCTCGACCCGAAACGTCACCCACTCCTTCTCTCCAGAGCCTGTCTCGCTGGGTTACTACAACATTTTGTGTCTTTCTTCGGTTTAAACCGGCATCTGCAGTTCCTTCCTACACATTGACTATTGACTTTTGTCTGTCAAAGCTATCTGGGAAAATGATGTTGGGGACAATGGTCTGGGAGAGGGCGGTTTGCTAATCCAGTAGATTAATAGAATTTTACAGAGAAATTTGTCTCGTAGATTAGCTTCACTTTGGGCAAAAGATTGTTGTGTCCTGTCCTAACTGGCACAACATTGCTCAGGACGATTAGGTTGCCTCCCTCTGAGACAAAGGTTTCTCAAGGCCAGCAGCAACTACAGGGGGGAGGGTGAAGAGACGATATTTCGGCTTGGGACCCTTCTTCAAACTGACGTCTGAGTCATACCAGCACAGTGTTTTATAGAAGAAGAAATATCCAAGTTAACCAGCAATTCAAACGGTAGGTATTCCAAGCAGAGTAAGTGGAAGCAAATACTAAAAAGCAATATCAAAAGAGTAAATAAACAGAAACATGTAAAGATGTAACATTTGAACTTTGTTTCCATGAGAGTCCTAGCTCAAATGGTGATGAGCTATGTACTGGTGATTCAAAGCTGTATATAGATCATGTAACAGACTGCGAGAGATAATTGTTAAAAGGTTTAACAAAAATGCTGGAACTTTATATCTGAAGGACTACAATTGTAGAGTTAACCACAGCTATACAAAGCCTTGCTTAGATCATCTCTAGCTTATTGTGAACATATCGTGGCACCAAGTTTTAGGAAATATATTGGAAAGCAAACTGAGTCAAATTTCCAGAATGACGCCTGGAATTAATTGTAAGAAGAGATTGCACAAACCAGGGTTTAATTTCCTGGAGTACAGAAAGACTACAAAACCCAGATAGGACTTGTATAAAGAAACCATTTCTGCTGCTTGTTCAATGTTAGACCCCAGGGCATAGTTTAACATCAGAGGCAGGCCTTGCAGAAGTGGAGAGAGGAAATCCCATGTGGGCAAGAGGGTGATGGAAGATTCAATGCTCCCCACAAACGATAATTGATACAGAATCAGTTGCTAATTTTAAATCCAAGATTGATAAATTCTTATTAGTGGGTTCCAGTGGAATATGGAGCAAGAAAGGGTATTTGTCACAAATCAACCACGATCGGTTGAACATATAAACAGATTAAATGACGATTTTTTTGTTTGAATGATAATATTTGCTGGCAACTGGCTATTTGCTGGAATTAGCTATTCTTTGGGTGTTTTCAAACCACTGAGCAAACAGTTATCAATGGTGACCATTTTTGTCTTGACAAGCTGAATAACAAAGAAATCATTTCTTTTCTTGACTAGTTCAGCACAATACAGTCTTAGAAGCTCAGTAACAAAGATAGCATCTGATTTTTTTTTTTGGTACGGCTTTAGATTTCTTTCCCCTGAAAGAAAAAAGATTTACATGTTTAAGTTTCCTATCACATCTTTTAGAAGTGACCCAAAGCGTTTCATGTAAAATGAATGACTTTGAAGTCCAGTGACTGTTGTTATGCAGGCAATCTCATTTGCTGTTGTTTTATTTCTCCTTTAGTATTTTTTACCTCTGGCCCCTGAAGCAATTAACTTCTGCTGGGCTCCAGTTCCACAGGTGCCAATGCCCTGTAGTACTTCATTCTTGTGGCCATTATTCATGAATGGAGTTTGACACATACCACTATACTGCCTGTCCATGCCTGAAGCAGGCACCGCAGCACTGCACACTTCCAATACACAAGCTACAATGAATTATTTATCTTAATGGATGGTGAATCACAAGATAGACATGAATTATTTACTGATATGCAAATGGATGCCCGCTCGCCCCTTCATTCCGAACAACAGTTAAAATGCAGTCAAAATACCCACTCAAAAGCTGGATCGACGCCCCTATGTTGACTTGGCGCCACAACAATCAGCAGTAAATCGCAGACCAGTTTTTTCTCCTGATTAATGCAGAGATGCTGAGGCCAAATTTATTCTCAAGATATCTTAAAATTTTAGAAAAGGTACCTTCGATGCTAGACTCCGTGGATTCCACAATTTGTAAAAATCACTGGTTTCAGCAAGATTTATGTTATCGTGTTGTAAAAGCTAGTCACCTCAAGTCTTGAGTATTCCACAGTGTTAGCAGTGAACCTATCTTGTAAAACTCTTATTTCCTCTAATTATTGAAGCTGTCAACCCTATTTAAAAAGGAACAGGTGCCGTTATTAAAATTGCATATGGCTCAGTAACATTACAGGTTGCCAGGACTCGAGCGATAGGGAGAGCATGAGCAGGCTAGGACTTTATTGCTTGGAGCGTGGGAGGATGAGGGGTGATCGTATAGATGTGTGTATGATCATGATGCGAATAGACAGGGGGGATGCACAAAGTCTTTAACCCAGAGTAGGGGAATTAAAAAACAAAGGACATAGGTTTAGGATGAGAGGGAAAAAATATAATAGGAATCTGAGGAGCAACCTTTTTACGCAGAGGTGGTGAGTATATGGAACGAGCTGCCAGAGGAGGTAGTTGAGGCAGTTACTATAACAATATTTAAAAGACATTTGGACAAGTACATGGCTAGGAATAGGTTTAGAGAAAAACGGGCCAAACACGGGCAGGTGGGACTAGTGTAGATGGGGCATCTTAGACGGCATGGGCATGTTGGGCTGAAGGGCCTGTTTCCACACTGTATAACAGATGGTGCTGCCTTCTCATAACCCTGGCAGCCTGCGTTTGACCCTGACTGTGGATGCTATCTGTGGAGTTTGCACATCTAAGCCCTATGATCATATGGATTTCTCCTGGGTGCTCCTGCTGCCTCCCATTTTGTGAAGCCAATTGCAGACTGCCGCAGTGTGGGTGGTTGGCAGGGGACGTAGTGTGTTGGTGGGCATAGGTTACAGGAAATAATAGGTATGATTCAATGGGCTGAATGGCCTGTGAGGTAGAAAACATGAGAAAACATACATTTGTAATGTTGTGTGATCATTAGGTATCACACTGTCGCAGCGGTAGAGTTGCTGCCATACAGCGCCAGAGATCTGGTTTCGATCCTGACTACGGGTGCTGTCTGCTCGGAGTTTATACGTTCTCCCTGTGACCACGTGGCCTTTCTCCAGGTGATCCAGTTTCATCCCAAAGACGTACAGGTTTGTAGGTTAATTGGCTTCTGTAAATTGTCTCAGGATGGAACTAGTGTCTGTGTGATCACTGGTCGGCGTGGACTCGGTGGGCCAAAGGGCCTATTTTCAACAGTACATCTCTAAACTAAACTAAACTAAATTAAGTCAAGCTTGGCAAATTAGGCTGTGAAAGTCCTCTAAAAACTAACAAAAAGCATTGTTTATCATTTGGGAAAGATAATTATTGATTCTTACAATGTTATTTATAATGATATCATCTGACTAATTAAGAAGTAACAATAAGTTCAGGCAATGCTTTATGCAAATAAAATCGCATTTTAACAGCAAAATAAATAATGAATATGCAAGCAAAGAGCTTTCGTGAAATTGATTGTCTTAACATTCATTTGTTATGTTGTTCTTTCTAAGTTACACAGACACCAAAATAAAATGGTTTGTCAACTAAATTTTAGACTTCTTCAATTTGATTTTCTTTGGAAACATTTTCTGGAGCTATGTGTTTGCCAACATTGAACTAGCAGGTGCTAAGAGCCTGAGGATACTACAAAGCCCACAGTAAGTGGTGAAGGACACAGGTGCACCAGCGCAACCCTGTCTGCCCTTTAAGCACACATCAGAACAAATCAGCGGCAGCCACAGACATCCCCACAAACCAAACATTTGGTTTAATTACTAACAGCTGAAGGTGCATCTCATCTCATTAGCAAGGTCACTGTTCCGACATATTCCCTGATCTGCTGAAAGAAACACTTTCAGCTGTATCCAAACACTAGATTATTGTGATGTGAAGTAGGAATGTCAGGCCTCTCTGAGCTTTTTCTGTTCAACGTTCATGATGTTTCCACTGCAGATCTCAAGAGACACCAGTCCTCTCTCTCTCTCTCTCTGGTTTTTTTTTGTGTCTGGCCTATTGAAGTACTTTACAATGGTACAGGCTTTCCTTTATTTAATGAGATATCCGCTCTTTGAAATGCTGTGTGTACAAAATGGTTGACATCTGAATAACTTTGTAATATTCCGCTCTGTATAAATTGAACCAGTTGTTTGATGTACATAAGAAGAGGCCAAATTTAGGATAAGGTTTAGGTTTATTGTTATCAGGTATACTGAGATGCAGTTAAAAGCTTTATTTTGCATGCAAATTAGATCAGGTAATACTCTACATAGATACAATCAAGTCAAACTCAAGTACAACACGCAGAGAAAAGGGGAGATACAGAGTGCAGCATATAGTTCTCAGCCAGGTAGCGTATTGGGACAAAGTACTATGTCCACAATGGGGTAGAGGTGAACCAGAATCTACCCTAACCTATGGAAGGACTGTTGAGAAGCCTAATAACAGATAGAAAGAAGCAGTTCCTGAGTGGAAGGAAACTTCCATAACTTCCATAGACCAGTCTGAAGAAGGGTCTCGACCCGAAACGGCACCCATTCCTTCTCTCCAGAGATGCTGCCTGTCCCGCTGAGTTACTCCAGGTTTTTGTGTCTATCTTTGAAGGAAACTTCTAATGATCTCTGGTGGCGTTTCGGGTCGAGACACTCAGATTGCAAGAAGGGTCTTGAAGCCTGAAGAAGGGTCTCGACCCGAAACGTCACCCATTCCTTTTCTCCAGAGATGCGGCCTGTCCCGCTGAGTTACTCCAGCATTTTGTGTCTATCTTCGCTGTACACCAGCATCTGCACTTCCTTCCTACACATTGCTAAGTGCTAAGTGCTAAGTGCCCTTCAGGATATGGTGTCAAGATGCCTTGTTGAAACACTACAGTACTTCTGGTGGATGTTCCCTCTGTGCTGCTGATGAGATGGTTACAGGAAATAAATGTAGTAATGATAAATCAATGACAATATCCAAGTCAGGATGATGTGTGACTTAGAGGAGAACCTTCGGGTGGCAAGGTACCCATGTGCATATGTTCTAATCCTTAAGGGCGGCACGGTGGCATAGTGGTAGAGTCGCTGCCTTACAGCGCCAGAGACCCGGGTCCCATCCTGACTGCAGGTGCTGTCTGTGTGGAGTTTGTACGTTCTCCCCGTGACCTGCGTGGGTTTTCTCCGGGTGCTCCTGTTTCCTCTCACACTCCAAAGACGTACAGGTTTGTAGGCTAATTGGCCTGGTAACATTCTAAATCATTCCTTGCATGTAGGATATTGCTAATGTGCAGGAATCGATGATCGGCAAAGACTCGGTGGGCCGAAGGGCCTGTTTCCACGCTGTATCTCTAAACTAAACTAAACTAAAACATTTGTGCAACCAGAATAGCCTGAGTGAGCTGGAAGCGCTTTTTGTGAACAGTACACGTTGCAGTCACTGTGTCCCAGCAGCTAAAAGAACAAACATTTATTATTTTGTGATGGATGGTCTTGAAAGTCTTAAGATTTGTGGGCACAGCGGGATGGAGAAGAGAACTCCACCACACTCCTTATCTATGTACATACAACAAAGTGAGTGAATTTCACACAGTGGGATAGCCAGCTCTGACCTGCGACTGTAGTCGTGATATTCATGTGGTTGGAGCAGGTTCTGAATGTCTACCCAACCTCTGCCTCTCATCATTTTATATACTTCTGTCAGGTCTGCCCTCATACTCCAGCCTTCCGGAGAAACCAATCCAAGTCTGTCCAACCTTGTAGCTAATACCCTATAACCCGGGCATCACACTGGTAAACCTCATCTACACCCTTTCCAAAGCCTCCTCATCCATCCAGCAATGGGGCGAGCAGAACTGCATGCAATATTCCAAATGTAGACTAACCAAAGTCCTATAAAGCTGCCTCATGACATTCTGACCCTAATACTCAATGCCCCGACATATGAAGGCAAGCATATCGTATGCACAAAATGTGGCCCAACCAAAGTCCTGTAAAGGGCCAGTCCCACCAGCATGCGACTGCATGCGTCTAGCGCGACCAAACATGGTGGCTTGAGGCATATGGCCTCGCGGGGCCGGTCCCGCTTCCAACTGCGGAGCCGTCTGGAGTTGTGCGGGGCTGGTCCCGACCTCATACTCTCCAATCAGCTGGGCAGAAGGCGGGCCGACTGAATTTGGACGTCGCACGGCGTCGGACGGTTACGTCATCACGCAACGGCACGTCGGGCAGTGATGTCATCGCGCAACGCTACGCGCTAGGCGTACGCCGTCAAGATGATGCGTACGGCGTCAAGACGCTGCGTACGGCTCCAAGACACTGCGTACGCCCGTCGAGGCGCTGCGTATAGCCTCAATGCGGCTCCAGGCCGACAGGCCGTTGCCGCGCAGATTTGTTGGACAGTGTCAGTTTTTCGGAGCACCGCGCGATGTCAGGACCAGTCCCGCACAACTACATACGGCTCCGGCGATCGAAGCGGGACCGGACCCGCGAGGCTAGCCGCATGCAGTCGCATGCTGGTGGGACAGGCCCTTAAAGCTGCATCGTGACTTCCTACGCTTGCTGTGTACAGGCCTGGGCTACTTTAGTTGCTGATGTTGATCTTTATACAAATTCCATCCAAACACTGGATGAGACTGCATGCTCCTATATTATTTTCTGCTTCTTCATACTTTCCTGTGCCGGGCTCAAGATTCATAACCACTTCACTCACTCCAGCTCATGCTCTCTTTTTCCCCAGGAAGCTTTGCTCATTCTTTCCTTCTCTCCCTAGTCAACAAGCTTTTACAAAGCAGATGTAGTGTCAGCTAACCACAATTACTTCACTGGTCTTCCTTCCCATTCATTTTGTCCTCGATGGTGTCTTGTATTTTAAGCTTCAACTGGATTTCCAAGTGAAGAAATTATAGTTAAGGTCATCTGTGAGATTAAGCCACAGGGATTAGATTTCAACCAAGCTAGGAATATTGGCTAAACAACAGAGGAGCGCGTACAAAGGCATCGCCACTTAGCAAAGTTACAACTTGCTGTCTCCACTGCACTTCACCCGAGCAACTGAAACAACACCACTCTGAGGTAATTTTGTGCCGTTAAAAATTCCACGAAGCAGGAATATGAAGCCTTGGACAAGATGAGATCACCGTGACAACTCCAGCTGCAGCTCAAAGGTCGTGATACCGATCTTTCCACAAATTCTTGGCTGATTTATACAAAATAAATGAGAGATATTTCCTTTTATTTACGTGCTAAGATTTTGTGGAAGGTTGTGTGGCAAGTCTGAGCTAGTCACAGTGATCTCACCCGACCCAGGTCTCACTGGAAACAGGACAATGGCACACCGGGTCGCGAGAAATCATCCAGAAATATTTAATAATACCAAAAGTCTAATTTTGTTCATGCAACTGTTTGGAGGCACAGTGACTCTGCTGCCTTGTAGAGCTGGGGACAGGATGCAGCCTGCAGCGGCAAGGAGCGGTGGACATCATCATCAGGCCAGGCTGACCACTGCAAAACTGACCCAGTGTCGCCAACAAGACAACGGGCCTTTCAGGCCAAGTTAGGACTCAACATTTTCAAGAACTTTGAATCTTGAAGGTTACAAGATGTTGCTGGAAATGTGAAGTCTCTTGTGTACTACCTCTGTGTATTCTATTTAATGTGTATTCTATTTAAGTATGATTGTGCTTATGAACTGTATGCAAAAAAAGAATTTCACAGTACCCAGGTGCTGTGATAATAAAGTACCATTGAAACCAGTTTCGATCCTGACCTCGGTTGCTGCCTGTGAAGAGTTTCCTGGAGAAAAGCCAGGCAGTCGTGTGCAAACTCTGGCCAGGCAGCACCCGTAGGCAGGATTGAACCTGGGCCTCTGGCGCTGTGAAGCAGCAACTCTACCTCTGCGCCACTGTGCTGCCCTGGCGATCCATTGTCGGCATGGACTCAGTGGGCAATGTTGTATCTTTAAAACTAAATAAAAACTTTAATGATAAAGGAGGGAAGAAAAACATGCCCATCATAAAGTAATCTAGATTTTCTGCATTAACTATTCTTGCTTTAGAGAAGACATTTAGATGACAATGTGACACTGAGAAACTCTTTTAATATTTAAGTGATAATACTCCTCAGGTGCCAGTACAGTAGCTGTATTTATGAAATATGTAATTTAAATTCAGTGCAGCACTGCATCTTTTGATGCCTGTCGTTCATTGGCCCCTCTGTCGACACCTCAACCAAATGACCACTGTACACAGCCTTGAATGTCATTAATTCCATTCCTCCCTTACATTGACACCATTCACACCTCCCGCTGCCTCGGCAAGGCCACCAGCATAATCAAGGACGAGTCTCACCCCAACCACTCCCTCTTCTCCCCTCTCCCATGAGACAAGAGGTACAGAAGTGTGAAAAGGCACACCTCCAGATTCAGGGTCAGTTTCTTCCCAGCTGTTATCAGCAACTGAACCATCCTATCAATAAATAGAGAGCAGTCCCGAGCTGTATATACCTTATTGGAGACCCTCAGACTATCTTTAATTGGACTTTACTCGATTTTATCTTGTGCTAAACGTTATTCCCTTTATCATGTATCTGAACACTGTGGACAGTTCAATTGTAATCATGTATAGTCTTTCCGCTAACTGGTTAGCACGCAACAAAAGCTTGTCACTGAACCTGGGAACAAGTGACAATAAACTAAACTAAACTAAAAATTCTTATTCGAGTTCAGCTGGTGAAAACTCATCGCCTATCTAATAACAATGTCTGCACTACAAAGCACTTCATTGGCCACAAACCATTTTTTGAACGCTGCATAAACACACGTTCTTTCTCCTATATGAAAAAGAAGTTGTAAAAACATTAGTTCTGTGCGCCTCATCCACCCCCACCCCCCCCCCCCCCCTCCCCAATCCTCCTTACCCCACTGTCCAGTGGAACTTTTTTTTCCGTGAACTATTTCTTACTCAAATTCACAGACAGGCTGACAAAAGACCATCTGTTTTAAGCCAAAGCCCAAGTATTTAATAACAAAGGATATTTATGAAGAGCAAAGGATATTTATGAAGAAAAGTCCCTTCTCTCTGCCCTTACGGCTGTGTTTTTGCACCTCTGATATGGATTGTGGATCCTTCCAAAAATGTTGAGGTCATCGAGGTTAATCCTGAGAATCCTTGCATGGGATGGCTTATTGCAGGTGTAGGAGATTCTTTCATTTGAAAGAAGCACAGCTGTCTCTGAAAGCATGCTTTATTTCACAAGGGCAGCAGTCCAGGGGTTAATTTTGGTGACAGTCAGATCATGAAAATAAACTGTATGGGAGGTTGGAAGGAGAAATGTTGTACTTCCACCGAAAATGTACAGGTTTGGTGAATGTGCAAAAACAGTGCCACATTTAGCTATTTTTAATCCAGTACACTGCCTTATTTCAACACCATGTAGATTCTGAATTCTATAATTCATTTTGCCGTAATATATCCAGTGTTGTTGGATTACTAATCTAGAGTCCGGAATATAGATTCACAGTCATAACTCTCCGAATATAATGCAGCAAACAAAGAATTTAACATCAAATAAATCTGGAATTTAAAACACTAGCATTTTATAATGACGATCATGACTCAACCAGAATATAAACCAAAAAAATAACTGGTTAATTAAAGTCAGGGAAGGTAATCTGCCATCCTTACCATCTCTTCTTTATACATGGCCATAGGCCACCAGTGTTGTTGTTTCTCAACAGCGATCTACAATTAAAGTGTTTTAAAAATCTGCAGATGCTGAAAATCTGAAACAAAAGCAGAAACTGTAGGTAATACTCAACGGTTCAGGCAGCAGCTGTAGAAGGAGAAATAACTCCTCCGCTACCGAAAACTAACTTTTTATTTATTTTCTTGTTCTAACAATGACCCTTGGATCTGAAACCTTAACTGTTTCTCTTTCCAAAAATGTTGCCTGACCAGCAATGTTCTTCCAGCATTTCCCGTTTTAATTTTGCTTTGCACAATGTGCCAGTAAACCAGTCATTTGAGGGTGTAGTACAGGCTTCCGAGCAGCACCACCGCTTAAATATTAAACTAGTTTCTCAATGTCACTTGTGAAATACATTTAATTTTGGCTCATCTATATTTCCCACTCAGCCCCATTCTCCCGCCTTCTCCCCATAACCCTTGACACCCGTACTAATCAACAATCTGTCAATCTCGGCCTTAAAAATATTAATTGACTTGGCCTCCACATCCTTCTGTGGCACTGGATTCCACAGATTCACCACCCTCTGACTCAAGAAATTCCCCCTCATCTCCTTTCTAAAGATACGTCCTTTTATTCTGAGGCGATGGCCTCCCATCCTAGACTCTCCCATTAATGGAAACATTTTCTCCAAATCCACTCTATCCAGGCCTTTCACTATTCGGTAAGTTTCAATGTGGTGTCCCCTCATCCTTCTGAACCCCAGCAAGCACAGGCCCAGTGCCATCAAACGCTCATCATATGTTAACCCAATCATTCCTGGGATAATTCTGTAAATTGCCTCTGCAATCCCTACACCACGACTATGCTGCAACATATCTTCACTGTAAATGTCTTCATGTAATGAATGTTCTCACTAAATCAACACGTTTCTTTTTAGTAAATGTAGGTTGCTCTGCTATGTTATGTATTTGGAACACAACTTTCAATCTCAGTTTCCCAATAGCTCCGACTGGTGGTTCTCAGTGGTAACAGGTTGTCCATCCATTAAGATTTGCAACAAAACCCAATGGTATCCTCTGAAGGGTTAAGTTCCTAAAACTGCTCAATCAGTCAATAGTTAGACAACACTCGGTAAATGTTTGAACAGAGTACTGTCATAAAAAATTGGTGTACGATTCAATCAACACAGCTTGATAAAGCATGTTTAGTCATGGGTTGGTGTAGAAATGTTCATATATTGGTCAATAAAGGACTGTCTATGTATAGTCTTGTTTGGTTTCGTTTATTATTGTCATGTGTACCGAGGTACCGTGAAAAGTTTTTTGTTGCGTGCTATCCAGTAGGCAAAAAGACTATACACTGTGTACAGATACAGGATAAAGGGTATAATGTTTAGTGCAAGATAAAGTCCAGTAAAGTCCGATTAAAGATAGTCAGCTCAATTGCATGACACAAAAAGCTGGAGTAATGCAGCGGGTCAGGCAGCATCTCTGGAGAAAAGGAATAGGTGATGTTTAGGAATAGGGCGATACCCTTCATCAATTGTATTTCATTTGCATACTGACACTCAATTCCCGCATCAGACACCCTCTTCTGAGCAGGAAGGATCTGCAGATGCTGGTTTAAATTGTAGACACAAATGCTGGAGTAACTCAGAGGGACAGGCAGCATCTCTGGAGAGAAGTAATGGGTGACGTTTCGGGTCAAAACATCACCCATTCCTTCCTCCAGAGATGCTGCCTGTCCCACTGAGTTACTCCAGCATTTTGTATCTTTTTTTTTAAATATAGTTTCTTTATTGTCATTGTAACGAACCATGTACAACAAAATTTAAAAATGTCAGCCAGTCAGTGCACCATTCAAACATTTCTAAAAGCTAACGATACATACAAGGTAAAATATTAAAAAAAGATAAACAACTATAATAAATATCATGAAAATAGCACGCATAAACACCCAACCCTACATCCTTCTGTTGATTTCACAGTCCCTTAGTATGTATCGCCCCTGCGTTCCTTGGCGGCTACATTTAGTGCCTTTATAGCAGTGGGATAAAAACTGTTTTTAAGTCTGTTTGTCCTTGTCCTTGTAGATCTGTACCGTCTGCCTGACGGCAACAGTTCAAACAGGGAGTGTCCGGGGTGGGAAATGTCCTCTGGGATTTTTTGATGCAGCGGGAACTGTGTAAGTCTTCCAAGGTAAGGAGAGGGCAGCCGACAATCCTCTGGGCGTTGTCAATTACCCTCTGGAGCGCTTTCCTCTGAGCCGCTGTGCAGCTGGTGTACCATACGCATACACAGTATGTTAGGATGCTCTCAATGGAGCACCGATAATGGAGCCCTCTTCTGAGCTCTGTCCTGGGAAAAGATTATCAGGCGGATGTGGGCAAAGATTCAAGAATGTACTCAAAGACTCGTTGAAAGTATGGCTCCAGTGATTCCTGGGAATCCCTGACATATGACCACTGAAAGTGAAGAAGCACTCGAGGTAGTATTGGGACATGTATCCGTGTATCAGAGGTACACAGTGGAGAGAGAGTGCACCCCCTCACAAACTACCCATTCTCCCACCTTGACCGGCATCCATGGAAACGTATGTGGTTCCCACATTGGTCTTATCAACCACATCACAAGCCAGTGAACTAGAGTGGAAACAAGCCGTACTCAATCAACTGGATGAGAATGAGATGAAGGATATAGAAACAAGGAACTGCAGATGCTGGTTCACACAAAGGGACACAAAATGCTAATTGGGTCAAGCAGCATCTCTGGTGAATGTGAATAGGTGACGTTTTCTGCCAGGATCCTTCTTCAGATTACGGGTCCGATCGACGCCAGAGAGCAGGGGAGCAACAGATATCACAGAGGGGAGCAGTGAGAGAAGGTCTCACAATGCTCTCGTCAGAGAGAGGAAGAGAACTTCAAAGTAGGTATGCCTCGGCATGCCCAAATTAGACAAACAAGGGTCCCAACCCAATGTGCCACCTATCCTTGTTCTCTAGAGAAGGGCCTGTTTCTATGTTGTATCTCCAAAGTCTAAAGTCTTTGACTGGTATTGGTTTACCATTATCATGTGTAGTAAGACACAGTGAAATACTTTGATTTATGTTTCTATCCAAGAAAATCATACCAAGCTTGAGTACATTAGGTAATGCAAAAGAGAAAGGAAACAGAGTACAGAATAGAGTGTCGTAGCTACAGAGAAAGCCCAGATTGGAATAAAAAGTGCAACGGCCACAACAAGGTGGATTGGCAGATGTGGAATTCACCCTTAGCCCTGCAGTGAATGGCTAACTAGATGCCACACAACTTATTCACATGCATTATTTCCCTTCCTCTGATTTCCATTCGCTTTCATTGTTGATCCTACACACCACAATTCATCCCACCTGTTTCAAAGGTTCCATCAACTTCACATTATTTCTGCTGTCGGTTAAAAAGAACCATGTCTAATGTAAAACAGGCCTGACTTGTGCTTAGCCCAGCTAGTCCAAGTGGATGGAGAAACCAGTCCATCTGCTAAAAAGACTGGAACTCTTCTTTTGATATTCATGAAGGCTTCCCACAAGTAGCGGTAAGTACTGTTGGTTTCCAACGGTCTCCTTGCATTTTGCAGCAAGACAATCTGGATACGCACTATTACAATGGCCTCTTATAAAAAATCAAAGGTAGAGTAATGAAGGATAAATTGGACAGTAATTAACCAGTTGCAGGGACAGCGCTGTCAAAGACCACTAGAAATTGCAGAGAATTGTGGACGTAGCCACACCATCGGACCTCCCTTCCATGTACTCAATCTACACTTCACACTGCCTCGGCAAGGCCACCAGCGTAATCAAGGACCAGTCTCACCCCAGTCACTCCCTCTTCCTCCCTCTCCCATCAGGCAAGAGGTACAAAAGTTCAAAAACGCATTCCCTCCAGATTCAGAGACATTTCTTCCCAGCTTATCAGGCAACTGAACCGTCCACTCACCAACTAGAGAGCGCTACTGACCTCCCATCTGCCTCATTGGAGACCCTCAAACTATCCTTAATCAGACTTTACTGGACTTTATCTTGCACTAAACGTTATTCCCTTTATCCTGTATCTGTATACTGTGGACAGCTTGATTGCAATCATGTATAGTCTTTTCGTTGACTGGATAGCACACAACAAAAAAGCTTTTCATTGTACAGGTACAACAATAATAAACTAAACTAAACTCTACTAAACTAAACTAAACTAACTGCACAGTGTGGATTCCTGACCTTTCAGGTATATACCTATGGAATTGAGCTCCACAGCACTTTGTGCTTCTTTGTCTCGACCTGAAACATCACCCATTCTTTCTCTCTAGAGATGCTGCCTGTCTCACTGAGTTACTCCAGCATTTTGTGTCTATCTTCGGTTTAAACCAGCATCTGCAGTTCTTTCCTACACACTACCTGCAAGGAGCCTGAAAGGTCAGAACTGTATGGTTTTAGCACAGACTTTGACCATGATTTGATGGAAATTCCTTGACCCGCTGTCTCAGCACATGCACGAATTGGCTCAGTTAAAACAACAGGCAGAGAACTAACTGTGAATGAATGTGTTACCACGTCTGTTGTCAGTAGAGCCCAGAGCAATTTCAACCCACCTGTTTAAGAAGTTCCACCAACTTCACGTAGCTTCAACCCTGTGTTTGTACAAGACCATATCTAATGGAAAACAGCTCAACCTCACTTGGAGCCAGATGGTGTGTTTAATAGGTGTAGAATGCATTCAGCTTAGCAACAAAGGCAGGATTCCCCATCTTATATTATTTCCCGTATGCATTGCCTTCTCTCTATTTCCGTCTCCTTTCAGCTTAATTAAACTTCACTTTTTGCTTCCTTGTGTCCCTCACTTTGCTCTCCGTGAGTTGTCACAGTTTCAACTTCTTTTATCACACTGACCCTGTAAGAGATCCAAATCCTAGGTGGATATTTTAGGAGACTGATAACTAAAGGGAATGTTTAGTGCACCTGAAAGGAGTATTGGTATACAACTAATATTTGGATCCATTACAAGTATGACCATTTTTCTTTTACAACATGCACCAAGGAAAAAGTACATTGAGTCAGACTCAAAACATTTTATGAAGTTCAAACAACATTTAAAGAGAATTTTCTAGCAGAAATGTATCTTTTTTCTATCAATCCACAGCCCAATAACTACCCTTATAATCTGTTACATATTTCTTTCTTAAACAGACCTGCCAAGCTTTTAATCCTGAATGAAACAAATCTGTCTCTCTCTATTTACTTCAGATCCATCCATTAGAAGCTGCAGTCAAATTTGGAGTGGGAGCGAGGAGGAAAAAAATTGGCCTCTTTAGACATTTGAGGGGGTTGCAGGGTGCAGGAAACACAGGAAAACGTTTCAGTGTTTGAGGGTTAAAGCACAGTGTTCGGTAAAGGTTTGATGTTTGATTGCATAAAGCTAGCTGTACAGCTGGCTCCAATGTTTGGCCTGGCAATGATTTGAAGGCACTCCGAGAATTTGACTGCATTCACTTTTTGACAGGGATCACTGTACAACCTAGCTCTAGTTGCTGGACACCTGCGAACCTTGTTTTTCCACATTGTAAGCTGCCAGCCACACCACACACAAGAGCCAGTTTTTATTAGCTGTTTATTACACTATCTTCCTAGCTGATGAAAAGTTGACTTAACTTTGAGAAAACCCAAACAAATATATTTTGTCACTCGAGGGACAATGGCCCTGAAGATAAAAATGGATGCACTTTCTCAACTTGAACATATGTTGTCTAAGGAACTGAATGTATCGCGGAGCATAGTCTGGATTGTTGGGAAATTAAGAAAGAGTGCAGAAACACACAAAATGTACAACAAATAATAACATCAACGTGCCATGAAGTTGCTGGTTCAGCACCCTTAATCTGCAAAGATCTGAACACATTTAAGTGCAAAACTCCCCTAGAATGTGACGTTTGCATGGTTAATTCTCCGAATATTACCAGGAATTGGAAGTAGGTATCACAATGATAATTGAGAACCCCACTATTTCTCACTTGTACAGTATGTGCACAATCGCCAGGAAGATCCAAGACTCACTAACCCACTCACACTAATGCACATATTAACATATTTACTCAAACAGGCAACACAGATCAACACATATGGCACAGTGGCACATCAGTAGAGTTGCTGCCTTACAGCGCCAGAGACCCAGGTTCGATCCTGACTATGGGTGCTGTCTGTACTGAGTTTGTACATTCTACCCAAGACCATGTGGGTTTTCTCCAGGTGCTCCGGTTTCCTCCCACATTCCAAAGACGTACAGTTTTGTAGGTTAATTGGCTTCGGAAAAATTGCAAATTGTTCCTAGTGTGGAGGGTAGTGTACAGGATGATTGCTGGTCAGCACGGTGAGCCAAAGGTTCTGTTCCCATGCTGTATCTCTAAACTAAACCAAACATACACTCACTGTAATACACACACTAACATACACTCACACCGACAAAGATTAACATTCACTTTAATGTATACATAAACACACACACACAAATATGCACAATTACGACAACAAATGCATACAGACTAATGCATTGATTGACACGTATACTTACTACAGATTAACATACATATTCACATTAATGGGTACATTAACACACACAAAACATGAACTCTGACACCAACATACACAGATACACACATTCACACCTTAAAATACAAACACACACAAGCTCACAACAATATGCACATATTAGCACACACACACAAATGTAAACATTAGCTCACAGCCTAACATATACATTCACAAATTAACACACTAGTTAGCACAGTCATTGTCAACAGCCCTGCTCTGGGAGATTTTAAGCATCTTTGCCTCTTCTAGGTTCCAGCTTTCCAAACTAATATTCAAAGACAGGAAGCAAAGTGTTGCAAGAGTGGAATTACAGATGGTTGAAGAGAAATCTTGCTGAACAAACTAGAAGGTGAACTTTGTATGGTTAGTCCTTGGACATACTATGAAAGATAAAATAAAACTCTTGCTGCTGTAGCTGATTGTGCATCTTTCATGACTAATTAATTAGGACAAAATAAAACTGAATAATCAGCGCCCTCTGCAGGCACCAGGCTGTCCAGTGTTCGTGGAGCACATGCTCTGACCACTGGGATCCCTTGCAGTAAAAATACATATTAATTGTTTAAGTGCAGGCGAGGATAACATCAACCATATTTTATGAGTTTTTAAAGCTCAGGAATTATCCTTGACTATTATATGCTAAATTTACTGCATGGTCATATTTCTGAGTAGGGCTTTATTTTACAGATTATCACTGACACAGAGAGAGGCGGTGGGAGTTTGAAAAAGACAGTGTTCGTGCTGGTGTCAGAAAATTCCTCGATAGACCATTTTTTATTTGTCATAGAGTAATACAGCATGGGATCGGACCCTTCGGCCCAACTCATCCATGCCTACCCAGATCCCCATCTGAGTTATTGTTATTTGCCAGCATTTGGCTCACATGCCCTTCTCAGTCTTTCCTATCCATGTGGCTGTCCCAATAGACAATAGGTGCAGGAGTAGGCCATTCGGCCCTTCGAGCCAGCACTGCCATTCAATGTGATCAAGGCTGATGAATGTCCTTTAAATGTTATTATTGTACTACCTCAACCTTAATAACATGTATTGGCCTGTCACTCCAAATATCTCAAGGAGTTCTCATTTCATCCCATTAGTTACTTTTCCCATTTTCACATCTATTTCTATTTTGTAAAGTATTGCCACTCCATCTGTCATTGTAGTTTGCGATGAAGCATCTCACAACTTAATGATCCTTTGAACAAGTCGTTGATGTTCTTCATTCTAGCGATGAATAACCTGGCAAATGAGCCAAGGACTGCAGTGCATATTAAACCTACATCGAAGGTAGACACAAAATGCAGGAGTAACAGTGGGTCAGGCAGCATCTCAGGAGAAAAGGAATAGGTGGCATTTCAGGTCGAGACACTTCATCAGCCTGAGAGTCAAGGGAGAGAGAAACTTGATTTGTTCCGTACCTTTTCATACCTCTAGTTTCCCTCTCCCCTGACTCTGTCTGCAGAAGGGTCTCAACCTGAAATGACCCACTGAGTTACTCCAGCATTTTGTGTCTATCTCCTTGTATTTAGCCCGCCTTTATTTAAAGGGCATGAACAGACTCCAGGAGCGATGTTACAGCCTAGCAGAGAGCCTCTGGTCACTATCAAAGAGCATCAACATGACCCTGGCTTTTGTATAGAGTTGAGTCGCTTTTCAATGTGGAAGTAATGGCCAATGCCATTGACCCACGTGAACCCAACCGTGTTTCTTGGCTGAGATCAAGCAGCACACTGATGGCGGAGTGGGAGAGTTGGGAAGATGAAACCTGTCTTCCACAGAGAGAGGGCCTGTTCCTGCTCCATTGGGACAGCACCTTAGTGTACCTTGCAATGCCCACTGAGGTATTGTTATGATGCACGGCATCCTGTAAAGGGGTAGAGGGCTCAGCTTGTACGACAGTCCTGTAGCCAACAGCAACCTGCAGACAGGATCGAACCCGGTCCCTCAACCCGGGTTAACTCAACAACATCCAGGACAAGGAAGCCTGTTTATCCGGCATCCAGTGCAAGCTGATAAAAGTTTGTCTTGGCATCATGTTCGGCACAGACACTGTGGGCCCAAGGGCGTGTTCTTGTGCTGTACTGTTCAATATTCTATGTTCCATGGCAATAACTTCAGCAGAAGGATGACAGTAGTTCAAGGCAGCTCACCATCACCTTCTCAAGAGCAGGTGGAAAAGGGCAATAAAATGCTGGCTACAATGCCCAGAATTAGAAAAATAAATAAAAAACGGCACGCTTTTCAGCAGTTTGTATAAACTTGGCTTCACCTCTTTTTGGATTTAAGATTGCTTTTCACCTTTTTTCTTGTTGTGCCCCAGGCACCGAAATACAAATAACTATTTGTATTTCAGATGCTGTCAACTCCTTTGGAAATTCTCAATTTTCCTACAACTTGGCCATTATTCCTTATTCTTCTATCAACTCACATTTATCTGTATTAAATTGAAATTGTTCCTCCCTATTCACTCCTAAAGCTACTTAATTTATAGTCTGAAAATGTCTTGTATGTTTGCACCAAACTGTAATAATTGATATCTCAAGTCCTCCAATCTGACGTTTTGACCCGAAACGTCTCCTATTCTTTTTCTCCAGAGATACTGCCTGACCAGCTGAGTTACTCCAGCATTTTGTGTCTATCACCAATCTTATGTCGTTTGGCTTCATTCCATTAAAACTGGAACTTCCTTCCAACCATTTCTCATTTTACTCCATCCTCCATCCTCTATCAGATGTCTTCTTTTTTTCCCTGCACTTTGTATAACCTTGTTACTTTCCTTCTTGCTAAATCAACTCCTTTTTCTTACTCCTCTGCAATATCAGTTTAAAAAGCCAGCTTTACCAGTGAGTAACCTATCATCCAAGATTGAGGTGGTCGATATCATGAGTTATGAACCAAAGATATGATGATGGTGGATACGATGAATTATGAAGATAGACATAAAATGCTGGAGTAACTCAGTGGGTCAGGCAGCATCCCTGTAGAAAAAGGATGGGTGAAGTTTTGGGTTGAGACCCTTCTTCAGACTTTCTTCAGACCTTCTTCAGAATTATGAACCAAGGGTAAGGTGGTGGATATCATGAATTATGCTACAAACCATTTCAGGTGTACGACATCCCATTCATAGCTGTAACAGCAAAACAATCGGGAAAGGCTTAGGGCTTAGAAAATGCTTTGGGCATTTTCATATCATCAAAACAGTGGCAGGTCAGTCGAGAGCAGCTTGTGCAAATGGCGCAAAAAGCGAGGACTTCAAGTGCAAGGTTCACTGGACAGCCTTGGCAGATCTCCTTTTAGCAAGTCGTGCTAGACCCAAGATGCTTCACATGCTGGACACCATTATTGCTGTCAGAGTAGCAAAGTTGTACGCCTAAGTGATTGTGCACCATTACAATAAAACAAAGATCCCATAAAATATCCATTTCTCACCAATGAACAAATAGCAGCTAAAACTGTGACTGAAACCCTGTAACCCCATTCCATTCCTGATCTCAGGCCAATACTTTCTTCATGGAAGTATGTGTATTTGCAGACACTACAGAGAAAGAACTTACAAGAGCCTGAAGACTCATTGTTTGCCAAAACTCACATGAAGCTACTTGGTACAGCTTTTTTAGTTTAGTTTAGTTTAGTTTAGTTTGGTTTGGTTTAGTTTTGTTTAGTTTAGTTTAGTTTAGTTTAGATTAGTTTAGTTTATTGTCACGTGTTCCAAGGTACATTGAAAAGCTGTTTTGCTATCTAGTTAACAAAGACTACATGATTACAATCAAGCCATCCACAGTGGACAAATCCCGGATCAAGGGAATAACGTTGAGTGCAAGATAAAGTCCAGTAAAGTCCGATTAAAGATGGGTCGAAGGGTTTCCCATGAAGTAGATGGGAGGTCAGGACTGTTCTCTAGTTGGTGATAGAATGGTTCAGTTGTCTGATAACAGCTGGGAAGAAACTGTCCCTGAATCTGGAGATATGCATTTTCACAATTCTGTGCCTCCAGTACACATCTGTATACTTCTTTTGAATCCATTATTACAAGAGAACTGAGAAAATGGTAAGGAGGATTGTTAGGGCAGCACAGTGGCGCAGCGGTAGAGTTGCTGCCTTACAGCACCAGAGACCCATGTTCGATCTTGACTACGGGTGCTGTCTGTATGCAGTTTGTACGTTTTTCCCATGACCCGCGTGGGTTTTCTACAGGTGCTCTGGTTTCCTCCCACATTACAAAGACATGCAAGGTTTGTAGGTTAATTGGCTTGGTAAAATTGTAAATTGTCCCTAATGTGTGTAGGATTGTGTAAGTGTGTGGGGATCACCGGTCGGTGAGGAATCAATGGGCCAATGGGTCTGTATCTGCGCTGTATCTCTGAAACTAAAACTAAATGAATACCAAAGCAGATACCAACCTAGCCTGTTAGTGTAAACACCAGGCCTAGATGGTGCCTGTCCATATGTTTCTTCCATAGGTTTATTGGTAGTATTGTCTTCATCTGCAACTTCATCTAGATTTCTTGTGCATTTGTGCAGAGGGATCTATTTTGCTGTTTCAATGGTTAATTATGAATCCAAATCAAGATGGTGGATGTGATCGATTAATTTTGCTTCCAAGCATTATGTGGTCCAAAAATAATTTGTTCTTATCCAATACACTAGGTGCAGAAAGACGATCTGTGGTGTTCCTTCCAAGCAGCAGATTAAAGTTCAGAGCACAGAATGAATGTATAGTTAAAAGTATAGAGCCTAGATTGGCTGTTAGAGGGAAAAGCAACTCTTGTTTACAGATTCAGTGTGGTCTAATATCTTTGTTCTCACCTCTTCCCCAGCCAACAATGGGCCATTATGGTCTCCACCTTCCTTGTTTATCTGTTGCCAACCCTGATTTGTTCTGGTCTTTTCCTACCTCCAGTCCCCCCAACCCACTCTACTTTCAGTCTGAGGAAGGGTTCCAATCTGAAACATCACCCTTCCTTTTACTCCAGAGATGCTGCCTGACCTGCTGAGTTACTCCAGCACTTTGTGTCAATCTTTGGTATAAACCAGCCTCTGCAGTTTCTTCATACATATTACTATCTTACACTCTTGTACTTAGCATGAATATGCCGAATGTATACTAAATAGGATTGTCACTGAACTGTTTGCTAAGAGAATGAGAATTTCACTGTACTTTGGTACATGTGACAAAAGAGTAGAGTTGTACTCTTGAAAAAATGCACAGTGCAACTTGGCAATGGGCCTAACAAAAGGTTGCAGAGTGAAACAAGACTGAGGGAGCCTCTCTAAAAACAGGCCTTGAATCCAATGTTTTAGAAGTCAAGGGAGGCTGTGAAAGCTAAGTGCATGGAATTAGTGTGGACAGGATGTGTTTAGCAGACTTCTGGATACTTTGAGATATACAGATTCATCCCTGACCCCACAGTAAGGCATGCAATATGGTAATCTTCAACAACGTTAATGGAACTGAATTGCAGAAGAGGTGCACAATATGCATCTCACTACATCACATGTTTAGCATGCAGGCCTGAGGACACATTTCCAACCTTAAAACCCCACCATTTGAGCTTTGTAACACAAAGCCTTGTGTAAGGAACAGCAGGTGCAGTGTGGGTTGGGAGCAGAGGAGTTTAGTGGTGATTTCCGGGTGCTTTGAGCAAGCAGTGCGCAGTTCGAAAATAATTCCCACTTGTGTTATTTATTAAGGGTTAGGTAGCCAACTAGGTTTCAAAAATCAACCAATCACGACTTAGGCTTCGGGATCAAAAGCCTGTTGTTGGCTCCAGGTTCAAAGGGAGTTACGGGGAATAAAAAGCTTTTGAATAAACCAGTCCACATTGAAGAAGTGAGTTGTCAATTGGTGAGCCGTAAATGAAGGATGCTTTGAGTTTGTGAGGAATTTATACTGAATGTTTTACTAAACATAACTTTATGCCTCTCCCTTGGTCAACACACTGCATAAGCTTTCCTCTCTGCTGAACCACCGTCTCAGTTATTAGCATCAGCTCTTGCTTCCTGACTGTCACTGATTACTGTCTTATAGTCTCTTTCAAGTCAAATCAGAGGGGCAAATCGAGGCAACAGTGAACCATAATGAGTACACTGATGTTTCCTCCCAGTTGCTATCAGGCGAATGAATGGTCCTCGCATCAGCTAGAGTGCCATCTAGAGACCTCATTGGAGACCTTTGAACTATCTTTAATCAGACCTTATCTTGTACTAAATGTTGCGCCCTTTATCCTTTATCTGTGCACTGTGGACAGCTTGATTGTATGCATGTATACTTTTCTCCCACCGGATAGCATGCAAACAAAAGCTTTTCACTGTACCTCGGTATATGTGACAATAATAAACTAATCTAAACTAAATATATTATAAGGTGCCATTCACTAAACGTTTGCATTGGGTAAGTGAACAGACAGGGAGAGCAAAGCATAAATTTTACACTTTAATTTCTTGCCACTTTAATGTCAAACCATCTGTATCTTTGAAATTCAAGCCCAATATTCACATCCTGCACTTATCATCTAACTAAACATAGGTGGCATGAATGATGGAAGTACAGCCCATGATTTTACTTCGGAGTCACGTGAGTGACTCTGTGAAGAACCCGCTCAGTACGCATGCGCGGCATTACGCCAGCAGTGCAACAGCGGCCACATCGGGAGTCAGGCGCTCCCGCTACGGGGTGAAAGAACGGGGGATCAGGTAAGTACCCTGAGGTCGGGTTTTTCTTTCACAGGAGGAGCCTTCTGCTTTTCAGGCAGAGAAGAAAGGCTCTTGGACAAACCTGTCCCCCGCTCGACTCCACGGAGGAGCGTTCCATCTGGGGTGGGGGCAGCATCAAGGCGGTAGGACCGCTTACCGGGCGCTCCACTATTCCCCGACACCGTGCCGAGCCCAGCCCGCTAGCGCCTGAGCAGCGGGCTGGAAGTAAAGCCACGGAAGAGGCGTCCGGCCGGTGGCTTCCGACTTGTCGGACGGGGACGTCTCTCCACCCACACGGGGAGGGGAGACAGCCGCCTGAGCCGCCTGGAGCAGCTCCTGGAGCAGGAGCTCCAGCGAGACGCGCTTCGTGAGGGACGCTCTCGCAGGGCGAGTTCAGGCACTCCCTCCACAGTGTCTTGTGCACTGTCCATGGCTTCCTCCTTACCCGAGGGTAGCTTTGGTGACCAGGACTGGGCTGGTCAAGAAGAGGGGACGCTGGCTGAAGATGTCGGGAGTATGCAAGGGGTGCAGGAACAGGAAGAGCTGCTAGGTGTGGTGGACCGCTACGTGGCAACCCCACGTGCAGGAGGCCGTTAAAGGCCCTACAGGAGAGGTGGTCAATGAGGCGTATACAGCTCCAGAGAACTGTGAGTCCCTTAAAGTGCCGGCTGTAAACAGCCAAAAGTGGGGGCACGTTGGGGCAAATATTCGGAACCAGGAGCTAAAACTGCAGCGGATCCTCAGGCTCCTGACGTCAGCCATCACATCGTTTGCTCATTCCGTGGACAAATACGGAGATGACCACAACCTTCGTAAACAAATCATAAGACCTGCCATAAAATCCTAAATTTGCGGGGTTGTGCATACCCCAGCCACTGAGCCAGACGCACTGCTCTTTGGCAAAAACCTCACAAAGCATATGAAGGATATGGAAGAGGCCTTAAAAAACATTCGGTCTCATGAGTGCAGGCCCCGGGACGAGCAAACCAAAAACAATAATTCCTAAGCAGCAGCACCCCATCGCGTCCACCAGTCGACGTCTGCCATATGGGACTGGTGAAAGCTCGGGGTCCGCATTCTATCCCCGGAAGTCTTCTTTAGACCAGGGCCCATGGAAAATGCGCCACCCCCCAACATCACCGCCACGTCAGACAACGTGCAAGACTCGTTGGACCGGCAGGAAACAGAAGAATACCCATAACCATGGAGGTAGGTGGGTCTGGTTCCTACCAGCATATAGATAATAGGGGCTTAATACTAACAGGGGGGAGATTATACCTTTTTTAAGAAGCACGGGAGTCTATCACGAGTGATCAGTATATACTCAATGGCATTAGTGGATACAAAATACAATTCATACTAGAAAAATTACCACCAGTTCAACATTCACCCCAGAGGGTATTTTCCCTCTCCGTTAAAGAAACGAGAGGGACAAGCTGAACTGGTGAGACTAATTACAAAGGGTATCATGGGAAAACATGAACCTTTGGAATTCATATCAAATATTCGTCACTAAACCCAAAAAAGATGGTGGATGTCGCATCATCATTGACTTAACTTCACTAAATATGTTTGTTAAGTATATACATTTCAAAATGGAAACGGTTGTTACTGAAAAAACAACTAATTTCCAAAGGATACTTCATGGCAAGCATTGATCTTAAAGATGTTTACTATTTAGTACCATTCACAAGGATCATCGCAGATACCTGAAATTTACCTGGATGGGGCAGCTATGGCAGTTTAAAGCGTTACCCAATGGGTTCACATCAGCCCAAGATCATTCACCAAGATACTAAAACCAGCTCTGGCAATATTCAGAAGACAAAAACCTATTGTCATGGCATATCTTGATGATATCTTAAATAATAGGCAAGACCATGGAATTGACTATGTTAGCTGTATCAGCTACCAAACAGTTATTCGAAAACCTGGGATTGTCTTACATCCAGATAAATCTAAGTTGAAGCCATCTACAATCATGGACTACTTGGGCTTCACAATTAATTCAGTCTACGTGACTGTAACATTGCCAAGAGACAAAACAGTTGAATTGGCACAATCATGCAACAATTTAATGGTCAACGAACTACCAACTATTCGACAAGTAACAGAGTAATTGGGAAAATGGTAACAGCATTTCCGGCTACACAATTCGGACCTTTGCACTGTCAAAACTTACAAAGAGCAAAGGTACAGGCACCAAAACGACATACAGGTCATTATGATCGTGTCATGAAGTTACCCACTGAAGCAATATCAGAACTACAGTGGTGGGCAAAAAACGTTTGGCATAGTTTCAGCCCTATTATCATCACTAACCTTACGTTAGTTATCCAAACAGATGCCAGTGCTCTAGGCTGGGGAGCAACTAACTCTATATCTAGCACAGGTAGTAGATGGACTAACCCAGAGTCATCATTACCACTTACACTGGGCATTAATTATCTAGAGATGTTGGGTGACTTTGATGGTTTAAAAGCATATGCACAAATATGCATCACTTGCATGTACGGTTACAAATAGATAATACTACGGTGGTGGCCTACATTAACCATATGGGCGGCATAAAATCGGTATCATGCGACAATTTGGCAATGGCATGGTGTGTCGAAAGACATATTTGGCTATCAGCAACTTACCTGCCAGGTAAGCTAAATACAGTGGCAGACACCAGGTCATGTAAATTTAATGACAACATCGAATGGATGTTAAACCCCCAAAAATTTGCAAACGTTATCAAGCAATATGGCACGCCAGATATCGATTTATTTGCATCAAGGCTAAATCACCAGGTACCTATGTATGTCGCTTGGAAACCAGACCCTGAGGCAGCAGCGGTAGATGCGTTCGCGCTGGATTGGGGAAATTCTGCTTCTATGCATTTCCTCCCTTCTGCCTCATCAGTCGAGGACGACGCACAGCACAAATGGACTCTGCTTCAGGTATTTTGATAGTACCCGACTGGCCTACGCAGCCATGGTTCCCAATACTCCATGACATGGTTCTTGAAACTCCGATGGTATTCCCCAGTGACCCAGAGTTATTAACACCCAGTGTCGGGCATAAGCCACCGTGCCATGAAAAAATCAAACTCCTGGGTTGCAGATTCTGCACAAACCACTTCTGGGACTGGGATTATCAGAACAAACCTTCGACACCATGTCAGCATCCCTCCAAACATCCACTAAAAAACAGCACTTGTCCAGCATCAAAGAATGGGAGAAGTACTGCTTGGATACAGGGACCACCTACTCAACCGCTACAGTTACCAACGTACTGGAATTCCTGGCGAACCTTCACCACGATGAAGGACTCAGCTACAGAGCCATCAACACAGCTAGAAGTGCCCTGTCTGTCTATTTAAAACCAACTCCAGGACAACAGGCCATGGGGTCCCACCCGCTGGTGGTCAAACTAATGAAGGGTATTTACAACTCTAACCCCCTAGACCAAGGTACACCCATATATGGGATGTCAGTGTGGTCCTGACATACCTCAGGGGATGGCCACCAGCCAGATCCCTCAACCTGGAACAATCTATGCTCAAAACACTCGTGTTGATGGCACTTGTATCTGCACAGAGGGTCCAGTCACTACACCTATTGCGACTGGACAGCATGCTCACAGCTCCAGACCAGATCTCTGTCGTTATCCAGGGACTGATCAAACAGAGCAGACCAGGAACACCTAATCCAATCGTGGAATTCCGGGCTTACCCACCAGAACCACGTTATGTGCCATGACCCACCTACTATCCTACATAGACACAACCAAAAATATTCGAGGGAGATGAAAAGCCTTGTGGGTCAGTCATAAAAAACCTTATGGTCGGGTGACGAGCCAAACCATTGCGAGATGGCTCAAGCAGGTGCTAAAAGCTGCTGGGATAAACACTAACATGTACAAATCTCATTCCACCAGGGCAGCATCCACGTCGACGGCTAAAAGAATGGACGTGCCTATAGACCACATCCTGGCTACAGCAGGATGGTCAGGGGAAAGACCGTTCAGAAATTTTATAATAAGCCGTTGGCAAAACCTGTTTTATTTGCAGAAAAGATTTTACAGACTGCAAATATTTAATTTAAGCCCAGGGGAGCAGTTTAATTCTTGTTGTTATTGTTAACAAATACCTTTGTGTTTTTCTACAAACAGATTCATTGGTTGATTACGATAACACACTTCCTCCCTCAAGGACTTCGGCAGTGAGTGAAGTAATAACTGTTACACGGTTTGAAATCACAGAGCTTTGAAGTCTTCACGTAGTCACTCACCTGACTCCGAAGTAAAATAGTAAGATTAAACGAGAACTTGCCAGTTTGAAGTTTGATCTGTATTTTATGAGGAGTTACGATGAGGGATTACGTGCCCTCCGCTCCCACCCTCAATAATATGGGTCAAATTGATAAACTGATGTCTCCTTTTCTTTAGTATGTTTACTTCAATAACTGTGTCTATCTGTGATTCCACACCGCTGCTTTGAAGTATGCCGCGCATGCGTGCTGAGCGGGTTCTTCACGTAATCCCTCATCGTAACTCCTCATAAAATACAGATCAAACTTCAAACTGGCAAGTTCTCGTTTAATCTTACTATTTTGCACCGTAGGGATCATCGAATATTGAAGATAGACACAAACAGCTGGAGTAACTCACCATTCCTGTCCCAACTCTTTCACAGGGTCCCGACCCGAAACGTCACTCGTCCTTTCCCTCCACAGATGCTGCCTGACCCGCTGCGTTACTCCAGCACTTTGTGTTCATTGACAGACCTAACCAGGTATTCCCACTTCCCCCCCGATCTATCTCCACCATATTGCAACTCTTTTCCTCAAGTAATGTCGGCTTCCTATTCAGCTCCAGCTCTTTCTTTAATCTTCTCTCCTCAATGGAGAACACCTCCATGTTTCTCAAGACTCTGCGGTTACTGCTTCTGAAGGAAATGGGAGTGAGCTTTGAAAATATCTCAAGGATTGAAATTTGTCTTTCAAATTCTTCTTCATTCTGGAACCATTCCGTTAATTTGGACATTTTTGGGTCGGACCCTGTCTAAGAGTTGGGACAGGAATGGTGGCGGGAGGGGGAGATGGGTCATGCTTGGTTCCCTTTGGTCTTAATGCTTGAGATTGTTCAACTTTCGATGAATCTGGCAGGCAGGTTTGCTAGTGCTATGGGAGATTTTAACATGCAGGTAGACTGGGAAAATCAGGTTGGTGCTGGACCCCAAGAAAGGGAGATTGTAGAGTGCTTGTACTTAGAGCAGCTTGTACTGGAGCCTACCAGGGAGAAGGCAATTCTGGATTTAGTGTTGTGTAATGAACCGGATTTGATAAGGGAACTCAGGGTAAAGGAATCATTAGGAGGTCGTGACCATAATATGATAAGTTTTAATCTTCAACTTGAGAGGGAGAAGGTAAAATCGGAAGTGTAAGTATTGCAGTTGAACAAAGGGGACTATGGAGGCATGAGGGAGGAACTGGAAAGGGACCCAAGCAGGGATGACGTTGGAACAGCAATGGCAGGTATTTCTGGGAATGATACAGAAGATGCAGGATCATTTCATTCCAAAGAGGAAGAAAGATTCTAAGGGGAGTAAGAGGTGACTGTGGCTGACAAAGACAGTATAAAAATAAAAGGGAAGACGTATAACATAGTAAAGATGAGCAGGTAGCCAGAGGATTGGGAAACTTTTAAAGTTTAACAGAAGGTAACTAAAAAGGCAATAATAGGGAGAAAAGATGAGGTATGAAGATAAGCTAGCCAAGAATATAAAGGAGGATAGTAGAAGCTTCTTTAGGTATGTGAAGAGGAAAAAATTAGTTAAGGCAAATGTGGGTCCCTTGAAGACAAAAACAGGCGAATTTATTATGGGGAACAAGGAAATGGCAGACGAGTTGAACAGGTACTTTGGTTCGGTCTTCACTAAGGAGGACACAAACAATCTCCCAGATGTACTAGGGGACAGAGGACCTAGGGTGACGGAGGAACTGAAGGAAATTCACATTAGTCAGGAAATGGTGTTGGGTGGACTGATGGGCTTAAGGCTGATAAATCCCCAGGGCCTGATGGTCTGCATCCCAGGGTACTCAAGGAGGTGGCTCTAGAAATTGTGGACACATTGATGATCATTTTCCAATGTTCTATAGATTCAGGATCAGTTCCTGTGGATTGGAGGGTAGCTAATGTACCACCACTTTTCAGGAAAGGAGAGAAAGCAGGGAATTATAGACCAGTTAGCCTGACATCGGTGGTGGGGAAGAGGCTTGAGTCGATTATCAAAGATGTAATAGCGGCGCATTTGGATAGCAGTAACAGGATCAGTCTGTCAGCATGGAATTACGAAGAGGAAATCCTGCTTGTCAAATCTTCTGGAATTTTTTGTGGATGTAACAAGTAAAATGGATAAGGGAGAACCAGTGGATGTAGTGTACCTGGACTTTCAGAAAGCCTTTGATAAAGTCCCACACAGGAGATTAGTGGGCAAAATTAGAGTACATGGTATTGGGGTAGGATATTGACATGGATAGAAAATTGGTTGGCAGACAGGAAACAAAGAGTAGGGATTAACGGGTCCATTTCAGAACGGCAGGTTGTGACTAGTGGGGTGCCGCAAGGTAATATATATTTTACAATATATATTAATGATATAGATCAGGGGTTGGCAACCTTGTTCTGCATAGGGGCCAGGATGCATGTCTGTGAGCGGATGGCGGGCCACATCTATCACGTGCACACTTGGATCACGCCCTCATCCCGCCCCGGATGGCAGGCATCAAATCACGTGTTCACATAGATTCCGCCACTTCGAGGATGCCACCCAGAGCACTGGCCTCTAGTTATGGGCGCTCACGAACATGGCACATCTACGGACCATTGCCTTGGCTGCGTCTAGAAGGAGGTGGCTCAAATACTCACACTCACTCGCTCCCGGCTTATTGACAACCCCGATCCCGACTGTGAAGCCCAGAAACAGAAGGTGCGCGGTCGTGCCGGTGGCTTTGCTCAGGATGCGGTACAACCAGAGCTCGGTGCTCGGCCGCGCACGGCGCTCAGCCGCTCTCGGCAGCTCCGCTATTGCGGCCGCCAGCGCTGGCTTCCTTGCATCCTTGCGTCACTGCACCTGGGCACCACGGCGTCGGGCCTGGGAGGACCAGCTCGGCCTCACGCAGGGCGATGAGCAGCAGGATTGAATGCATCTTTTTCACAGTGTTTCACCCGACCCTTGATCCGAAAATCACCTGCCAGGTACCATAGATGACGGAAGTCTGCGGGCCAGATGATTATGGAAAATAAAATACGCCTGTGGGCCGGATGATTTCAGGTTACGGGCCGCATTCGGCCCATGGGCCGTAGGTTGCCGGCCCCTGATTTAGATGAAGGAATTAAATGTAACATTAGCAAATTTGCAGATGACACAAAGCTGGGTGGCAGTGTGAACTGTAAAGAGGATGCTATGAGGATGCAAAATTACTTGTACAGGTTGGGTGAGTGGACAGATGCATAGCAGATGCAGTATAATGTGGATAAATGTGAGGTTATCCATTTTGGAGGTAAGAACAGGAAGGCAGAATATTATCTGAATGGTGTCAGGTTAGGAAAAGGGAAAGTATAGTGAGACCTGGGTGTCTTTGTACACCAGTCACTGAAAGTAAACATGCAGGTACAGCAAGCAGTGAAGAAAGCT
Source organism: Amblyraja radiata (assembly GCF_010909765.2). Lineage (NCBI taxonomy): Eukaryota > Metazoa > Chordata > Chondrichthyes > Rajiformes > Rajidae > Amblyraja > Amblyraja radiata. Next base: position 21,743,165 of record NC_045964.1, read on the forward strand.
AATGGCATGTTGGCCTTCATAACGAGAGGATTTGAGTATAGGAGTAAAGAGGTCCTTCTGTAGTTGTACAGGGTCCTGGTGAGACCATATCTGGAGCATTGTGTGCAGTTTTGGTCTCCTAATTTGAGGAAGGACATCCTTGCTATTGAGGCAGTGCAGCGTAGGTTCACGAGATTAATCCCCAGGATGGCTGGACTGTCATATGAGGAAAGATTGGAAAGACTGGGCTTGCATTCACTGAAATTTAGAAGGATAAGAGGGGATCTTATAGAAACATATAAAATTATAAAAGGACTGGACAAGCTAGATGCAGGAAAAATGGTCCCAATGTTGGGGGAGTCCAGAACCAGGGACCACAGTCTAAGAATAAAGGGGAGGCCATTTAAAACTGAGATGAGAAAAAACTTTTTCACCCAGAGAGTTGGGAATTTGTGGAATTCTCTGCCACAGAAGGCAGTGGAGGCCAACTCACTGGATGAATTTAAAAGATAGAGCTCTAGGGGCTAGCGGAATCAAGGGATAGGGAGAGAAGGCAGGCACAGGTTACTGATTGTGGATGATCACAAGGGCCAAGTTGCCTCGAAGGGCCAAATTGCCTCCTCCTGCACCAAATTTCTATGTTTTTATGAATGGCTGTGCTGGCTCGAAGGGCCGAATAGCCTATTCCTGCACTTATTGTCTATGTATCTATGTATCTATGAATCCGAAATGTCACAGTGTTATTTGGGAATGGTGATGGAGGGAAGCAAAGGAATACATAGATCAGATACCCTAATGTGTAGCATAATGAAATTACAGGAGCTTGTAATTAAAGATCAAATGTCTGAACAATTATGACCATTTACTGTTAATTAGACAACCAACATGGGTAAAAGAATGGTAAACCTGATTGAATATTTTGAACCTGTGGCTAAAGTCTGCGTGTGTTATTTACATGCATCATTTGATAAAGTTCTTCATAAGAGATAGCGAGCTAAAACCGGAGATTAATTAATGACTGGACTTTAGAGATACAGCGTGGAAACAGGACCTTCGGTACACCAATTCGTGCTGATCAGCAATCACCCTGTACACTAGTACTATCCTACACACTAGGGACAATTTAACAGGTATAAAGTATGGGTCCAAGGCTGGTCACAGATCAGCCACAATTTCATTTGATGGGAGACCAGGCGCAAGGGACTAAGTGGCCTACACATGTTGCTGTGTTCTTGATAGGCTTTCAGCAACTTTAACAATTGAAAAAAGTAGTAGCACAAGTCACTGTGGTGTGGGTTAGTTGCCTGAATGGATGAGTGGAGCTATTCAAAACCCTGATCACAAGATGTTAAAGAGTGAAGTGTAGTCAGGAATTTAGACATTTATGAAACAACTCAAATTTAAACAAAAAACACCTCCAATCAAGCAGGTGTAGTAGGAAGATAAATAATTACAGTTTTAGTCATTTTAGTTCTGATACTATGATTGTCATCTATGTCCATCACTGCTACTCTACAGGTATTTTACCGCACTGGACACTGTATACTAGAGCAGCATTGTACACTGGCCCTGCAGTCCCCTGCCACACTGGGCACTGTACACTAGACCAGCAGTCCCCTGCCACACTGGCCACTGTACACTAGGCCAGCAGTCCCCTGCCACACTGGGCACTGTACACTAGACCAGCAGTCCCCTGCCACACTGGGCACTTTACACTAGACCAGCAGTCCCCTGCCACACTGGGCACTATACACTAGACCAGCAGTCCCCTGCCACACTGGCCACTGTACACTAGGCCAGCAGTCCCCTGCCACACTGGCCACTGTATAATCCCACTAGGCCAGCAGTCCACTGCCACACTAGCCGCTTGCAGGAACACCAAATCCCGCAACTAGAAATCTGGATTTATTGTTGCCTTTCCAACAGTCACAGCCTTCCAAGAGTCGGTGCGTACCAGCACCTCAATCAAAGCCTGTTGGCAGCCCAGCTGCTGCATGTTATCTGCCCCTCTCCAAGGCGAGCTCCGTTACCATGGCAACGTGTCTTGTCTGACTTACAACCAACATTTTTCTCGGGACCTTCTGACTGCATTAATAGTCGGCCCTGCCCCCGAGCAAATCACTTCCATATGCCATTTGTGGGCACTTTCCTGCACCTTTAACTTGTAAGAGCGACAGCTTTTGACTTCACACCATGAGCTGATCCAGCAACAAGGAGCATGTCGATGGGGCCACTGCAGTGTACAGCGCGCCCATTCCTTAAGAGCTATTTGTAAGCCGGTGTCGACGGAAAATAAATCGCTGCACATTACTGCATCCCAGATGTTGTGGTCAGCAGCTAAGTCACGCAGTCACACAGCCAGAGAACAGGCCTTTCAGCCCACCCAGCCCATGGCAGCCAACAAGCACTCATTTACACTCATCCCATTTTACATAATACCATTTGACGCTACCTTCAGTTTAGTTTAGTTTAATTTATTGTCACGTTTACCAAAGTGCAGTAAAAAGCTTTTTAGTTTTGTGCTATCCAGTCAGCGGAAAGGCTATACATGATAACAATTAAGCCGTCCACTGTGTATAGATACAGGTTAAAGGGAATAATGTTTAGTGCATTATAAAGTCCAGCAAAGTCTGATTAAATGTAGTCCGAGGGTCTCCAATGAGGTAGATGGTAGATAGAGAAACCTTGGCACAAAGGTCGAGCATTTTTGCATGGCAAGAACTTCTCCTGTTCCAAAGCCAGATGGTTTCAGCTTGAGGGAGCTGCAATTAAGTGGCTAACGAAGGCACCAAAACCAGAATGCATAAAACTATTTTTAATTCATTGTTTATAAACATTTTACTGAGTGCAGAATTAAGTTTGGATTACACTCATAAGGTAGAAGTTGGAATATTTTAATAAAGAACATTAAATGCCAAAATATGCTTTAAGCCATTCCATTTGGGAAAGGTGACAGTAGTAAAGTCATACAGCATGGAAACAGGCCTTTAATCCCAACTTGCTCATGCTGACCAAGGTGCCCCATCTACACTAGTTCCAACTGCCTGCGTTTGGCCCATATCCCTCTAAACCTTTCCTATCCATGTACCTGCCCAAATGTCTTATCACCTCTTCCGCAGCCAACAATGCACCATTGTGGGCTCCACCTTTCCTTGATCGTCTTTGCTGGCCTTGATTTGTTCTCTTCATACCTTTCATTCTTTAGTTCTTTGTACCTTTTCGTACCTCTAGTTTCCTTCTCCTCTGACGCTCAGTTTGAAGAAGGGTTTCAACCCGAAACGTCACCTATTCCTTTTCTCCAGAGATGCTGCCGGTTACTCCAGCATTTGATGTCCATCTTCGGTGTAAACCAGCATCTGCCGTTCCTTCCTACACATCCATTGCACTATTGGCGGGATGCAAGGATTTTTCCATTTTGTCCTTTAACTTTCCTCCGATAGTGTCAAAGAGTCATACAGTGTGGAAACAGGCCCTTCGGCCCACCTTGCCCATGCCAACCAACATGTCCCATCTACACGAGCCCCACCAGCCTGCATTTGGCCCACTCCCTCTAAACCTATCTTTACCATATACCTGTCCAAATGTATAAATGCAAGCTTTCTTTCCTGCACATGAATAGATTATCATTCAGTCCCAGAGCCCTTTAGGTGGACAACCCCAAAATTCTGCACATCCCAGCATCACAGTTAAATCAAACTAGACTAGTTTCTTGCTCTGCATGACATTTCTATGTGTTTCTTGGGCTGGGGAGAGGGGAGTGGAGATATTATAGAGGTTTACAAAATCATGAGTGGAATAGATCGGGTAGATGCACGGAGTCTCTTGCCCAGAGTAGGGGAATCAAGAACCAGAGGACATAGGTTTGAGGTGAGGTGGGAAAGATTTATTAGGACCCTTTCACACAAAGGGTGGTGAGTGTGTGAAATGAGCTGCCGGAGGAGATAGTTGAGGCAGGTAGTATCGCAACATTTAAGAAACATTTGGACAGGTGCATGGATAAGACTTATTAGAGGGATATGGGCCAGATGCAGACAGGTGAAACCAGTGTATTATAGAACATGTTGGTCGGTGTGGACAAGTTGGGCCGAAGGGCCTGTTTCCACACCGTATGATTCTATGGCTCAACATGTTGATTTCACCTTCTTTGAAGTCCTGTTTTTATTTTTTACTCCACCAACTATTTGCCCAGAGATTTCTAGTCATCAAAGAAAGAGTTGCTACTATTGCATCTGCCGTTCTGTTTGGTGTATCCTTCCAGGTTTCACACTCCAGGCCATAACCCAGCAGCCAAACTTTGTGCAGCAGCATCAGGTGGCCCAGTGGCGCAGCGGTGGATTTGCTGCTTTACAGCGCCAGAAACCCGGGTTCGATCCTGACTACGGGCGCTTGTCTGTAGGGAGTTTGTAAGTTCTTCCCGTGACCTGTGTGGGTTTTCTCCGGTTTCCTCCCACACTCCAAAGACATACTCTAATTCGGTTTGTACTCTAATTGGCTTGATAAATTTGTAAATTGTCCGTAGTGTGTGTAGGGTAGTGTTAGTGTGCGGGGATCGTTGGCCGGCATGGACCCAGTGGGCTGAAAGCCGTCTCCACACTGTTTCTCTAAACTAAACTAAACTAAATTGTTGCGATGAAGTAGATTCAATAAAAGTAATGGCAATGCTTAAAATCAAACAACAGTAACAAAGCAAAAAACTACTTGTCAGAAAAACGCTTATAAGCAGCTATCTTGGGGTTTTCTGGATGAGCAAATTAACTGTTGGATAATTTTTGGTCTTTTTCAAAGTTTAAATTTCCCAAATAGCCTTTTCCTCGGTTAGAGCTCCCCCTCCTGACCATCAACCTCAATGAACCATGGCACTCTGTGAAAGAGTCAAGAGTTTTCGTTTTAGTTTTAGAGCTCCAGCATGGTAACTGGCACAACGAGTCTACACCGACATCCATCACCCATTCCCATGAGTTCAATATTATTCCACATTTGCATCCACTCCCTACACAGTGGGGCAATTTACAGAGGCCTATTAACCTGCAGTCCCATGGTAGACACAAAGCACAGGAGTAACTTAGCGGGTCAGGCAACATCTCTGGAGAAAATGGATAGGTGACGTTTTAGGCCATGACCCTTCTTTAGGCTTGCAGAACTCCCATCAGTGGAGAACTTCTTCAAAGTAAGCAAACCTTTGTAGATCAGTGTCACTCGTACTGTGGCTCCGACCACAGGCTTATTAGAGAGCGCGCTCTCTCGCTCTCTTTCTCTCTCTGTTAGACTAATAGTATGCATGCTGAGATGAAAGCTCTTTGAGTTACCTCTGCAGAGTTGCTAATAAAAGACTATGGATTCTAATCACAATGTCTGAGCCTGATCTTTATCCAACATGGTGTCAGAAGTGAACAGGCGCAATTTAATGCTGATTATTATGAACCGGCGCAGTTTAATGCTGCGAGTGTCCAGATTGTTCCAGCTGAATCTATTCAGGACCCTGAATGCCTGCTGAACAAGTTCTGACAGCTACGTGAGTTACGCATTAATCTTGTAATGGAGCGCCATAAATTTTTCTCGCGAAGCCAAAGACGTGGTGAACCTGTCGAAGCATACGTCAGTTCTTGGAAACACATCGCCAGCAGGTGCAAGTTTGATAATTTGTGTGATAGTCTGATACGGACAGACTGGTCTATGGAATTCTAAATGACAAGGTGCGTGATGAACTTTTACGTGATACTGAGCGCACTCTGGAGACTGCTGGAAACCTCTGTGGCATTGCAGTAATGACACATTCTCACACCAGATCTTTGGTGTAAGGTCCCCATTCTGACTATGATGTTAATGTTGCCGGCACAGTTTATCAAGCTCAACGCCAGTTTTCCCAGGTGCCCGGCAGGTCTGATGTTAAACTCATTAATAATTGTGTGAACTGTGGAGGTTCGCATGTTGCAATTCGTGAACATTGCCCGGCTTATGGGAAGCTTTGCCACTTCTGTAAACGAAGAAATCACTTTATTCGTTGTTGTCGTTCATTTGGAAAAAGAGTTCAAACGAAGCAATCTGTCAATTTGCTCAACCATGGGAGCATGGCTCCAGAGCTTTCCCAGGTAGTTCAAGCTAACGAGGACATACTGTCTGCTAACAAGAATCTTGATATCGACGTACATTCTTTGTCTGACTTGTCTCATAAACATCAGGATCCCAGGGTCGCTCTCCTCATTAATGGAAATAATGTTTTTGTAAAGCTAGACACTGGGGCTCGCTGCAATGTGTTATCCTTATCTGAGCTGAAACGGGTTAGAAAAAATAGGCTATCATTCACACAGCTGCCACTCTACTTCCATTTGCAGGTTGTGCAGTGCACCCTATCGTTCAAGTCGAGCTACGATGCTGTCTTGATTCACGGGTTCACAGCCTGAGCTTCTTTATTGTCAGAAAAAATGTGCCTTCTTTGCTGGGCATTGATGCTTGTAACGACCTGGGTCTGGTCACCTTCAGTGCATCTATTTGTCAACCGTCTACAACATGTGGCTTCACTCAACAAATCCTGACACAATACAAGCGTCTGCTCGACGACAAGTTGGGCAGGTTGCCTGTCAAGTACACAATTACAACTAACCCCGATGTACTCCCAGTTGTCCGTCCAGCACACCAGATCCCCCATGCTATATGGGACCGTGTACAAGGTGAACTCGACAGAATGGTGGCTATAGGTGTGATTGCCCCCGTCACTGACTCCCTCGGATTGGGTCTCGATCATGGTTGTAGCAACAAAATAGAATAAGGATGAAATACAGATTTGCATCAATCCTAAGGATTTAAACACAGCCATTAAGCGACCACACTATCCCATGCGCACAGTGGAAGAGATTGCAGCGCAGTTGGGCAAAGTGACTGTATTCACAGTACTAGAAAGTAGGCATGCAGGTGCAGCAGGCAGTAAAGAAAGCGAATGGTATGTTGGCATTCATAGCAAAAGGATTTGAGTATAGGAGCAGGGAGGTTCTGCTGCAGTTGTACAGGGTCTTGGTGAGACCACACCTGGAGTATTGCGTACAGTTTTGGTCTCCAAATCTGAGGAAGGACATTATTGCCATAGAGGGAGTGCAGAGAAGGTTCACCAGACTGATTCCTGGGATGTCAGGACTTTCTTATGAAGAAAGACTGGATAGACTCGGATTGTACACGCTAGAATTTAGGAGATTGAGGGGGGATCTTATAGAAACGTACAAAATTCTTAAGGGATTGGACAGACTAGATGCAGGAAGATTGTTCCCGATGTTGTGGAAGTCCAGGACAAGGGTTCACAGCTTAAGGATAGAGGGGAAATCCTTTAGAACCGAGATGAGAAGAACATTTTTCACGCAGAGAGTGGTGGATCTCTGGAACTCTCTGCCACAGAAGGTAGTCGAGGCCAGTTCATTGGCTATATTTAAGAGGGAGTTAGATGTGGCCCTTGTGGCTAAAGGGATCAGGGGGTATGGAGAGAAGGCAGGTACGGGATACTAAGTTGGATGATCAGCCATGATCATTATTGTTCTTCTCATCTCGGTTCTAAAGGATTTCCCCTCCATCCTTAAGCTGTGACCCCTTGTCCTGGAATTCCCCAACATCGGGAACAATCTTCCTGCATCTAGCCTGTCCAATCCCTTAAGATTGGCGGCGCGACTCACCCGTTGCAGTGGCCCCTACAGCCTGTCTGTCTTTTTTTTATTTTTTGTCTAGTTAAATGTAGTGTTGGTGTTTTTTAATACTGATTTTAAATGTGTATATGTGGGGGGCGGGGGGGGGGAGGGGAAAACGGTTTAAAATCTCTTCCCTGTCTGGGAGACCCGACCTTTTCCCTGTCGGGTGTCCGTTGTCGTTGGGGCCTAGCACCGTGGAGCGGCCTCCAACCTGAACGACCCGGGGGCTCGGGAGACTGCGGAGCTGCGGACTACTCACCATCGTGGGGCTGGCCGGCCTCGGAGCGTGGGGAGCGGTGGTGACTCGCTGCTGCGACTCGACTCCTGGGGCTCGGAGGCTCCAGCAACGCAGCCGCAGGTCCGGTGGACTGGGACATCGGGAGCTTGCAGGTCCGGGGGGAGAGACCGCTTCCCGGAGCTCCCACAACGCGACTTCTCCAGCCCGTGTCGCAGGGTTGGAACGACCCGGAGCGGGGACGTACATCGCCCGGCACGGCTTCATGGCCGTGGGACATGCCAGCGCCCGCCAGGGGCTCCAACATTGTGATTTTTAGACCGGGAGCGGGGCCGTAAATCGCCCGGCACGGCCTAAAATGGCCGTGGGACTTAGCATTGCCCGCCTGGGGCTTGGACATCGGGAGAGAAATGGAGAACAGGGGAGAGAAAATACTTTGCCTTCCATCACTGGGTTCACTGTGATGGATGTTTGTGTGAATTAAATTGTGTGTATGTCTGTAGGAAATTGTCTTTGTTTGTATGGCTGTGGAAACGGAATTTCGTTTGAGCCTCACTGAGGCTCAAATGACAATAAATGGTATTGTATTGTATTGTATATTGAATGGCGGTGCAGGCTCGAAGGGCCGAATAGCCTACTCCTGCACCTATTTTCTATGTTTCTATGTTTCTATGTTACTGGATGCCAAGAGTTCATTCTAGCAGATTGCTCTGGAACAAAACTCCTTGTCCTTCGGTTAATTACCTTCAGCATACCATTCGGACGGTACAAATTTCTTCGTAAACCATTCGGCATAAGCTCTGCTAGTAAAGTATTTCAACACGCTATGGAACAATTGTTTGCAGGCTACCCATGCTCCATTGTGGTTGATGATATTCTTGTTGCTGGACAAACTATTCAAGAACACAACGCAAATTTATAAAAGGTTCTGGACTGCGCTAAAGAAATCAACCTCAAGTTAAACCCTCAAAAGTGCAAATTCAGAGTAAATGAAGTGAACTACGTAGGCCATGTGTTCACTAAAGACGGCCTCAAAGCTGATCCATCGAAAACCATTGCTATCAATGAGTTACCAGCACCCACAGACGTGCTCAGCCTGCAGAGATTCCTTGGCATGATAAGCTACTTGGGGAAATTTATTCCTAACTTCAGTGAAATATCGGCCCCACTGCGTGAGCTGACCCACAAAGACACTGTTTGGTCTGGCATGAGCAACAGCAGAGGGCGTTTGACACTTTTAAACAGCAGATGTCTTGTGCCCCCACTCTCGCCTACTTTAATTCTAAATTACCGGTCACACTGACTTGTGACGCCCCACAGTACCGTCTAGGGACAGCCTGTCTCCAAGATGATGGTAACAGCAACAGGCCTGTTGCCTATGCTTCGCGCACCATGACTGACACGGAACAACGCTACGCCCAGATTGAAAAGGAGCGGCTAGCGGTCGTTTCGCATGCAAGAAGTTTAATGACTTTATCTTCGGAAAAATTGTCACGATTGAAACTGACCACCAATCCCTGATCAGCATCTTGAACAAACCAATACATGCCTCTCCAGGGCACCTTCAACAGATGTTACTACAGCTTCAGAAGTATGACATTGTTTTGATCTACAAACATGGCAAGGACATGCACCTGGCTGACACCCTCCTCAAAAGACCTGCAAGGGTTCATCCACACCAAATGACGGTTTTGCGGTAATGACTGTTTCCTTTATTCCCTCGTCCTGTTTGGGGGGCCTGGTTACCCACACTGCTGCTGACGATGCCCTACGTTCACTCTCCTCCGTCATTAAGCGCAGCTTGCCTGACAAGCAATACAATGTACCACTTCCAGTTCGGTCCTTCTTTGCCGTCCGTGATGAACTAGTACTACAAGATTGCATTATCGTAAAATGCCACAAGGCTGTAGATCCTGCCTCTCTACACAGCAGGTATTTTGCCGCTGTCCACGCGGGACACCCAGACACCGAAGCAGTGGTCCTACGAGCTAAAAACATGTTTTACTGGCCTGGCATGACTGATTACATTTATTAGAAAGTGGAATCCTGTGCAGTGTGTAACAGTTTGGCACCACATCAACAAAAGCAACCACTTCTTTCACACCCGGTTCCTGCCCTTCCGTGGTCCACAGTGGCAAATGACATATTTGACTGGCATGGCAAGCAGTACCTGGTCCTTGTTGACTCGTATTCTGGTTGGTTTGACATCGATCTTCTTAGTAGCTCCACTTCTCACGGGGTAGTTCTAAAGCTGGCTCGCCATTTCTCAGACCACGGAGCTCCATGTCAACTATTATCTGATAATGGCAGTCAATTTACCAGCCAGCACTTCAAAGACTTTGCTGCACACTGGGGCTTTTGTAACATCACCAGCAGCCCTGAATATCCTCAGTCAAATGGGCTGGCTGAACGTGCTGTCAGGAGTGCCAAACAATTAGAATAGTATAGCACAGGAAAAGGCCCTTCAGCCCACAATGTCTGTGCAGATTATGACACCAAGATATACTCCTATCTGCATTATATGTTGGTTTGAAGGTGATGGAATTTGCTGCCCTGCCCTTGTTCATTCTGGCCAAATTGGAGCTGCCTGGACACTAAAATTGAGTAAAGGCTTCTGGGCTGCTAGGCCATTTGGTCAATTTAATTGTGCCTTCTGCAGAAATGGGACAAGCTGCAGAATGGTGCCAGCTTGTCGAGAGCCTGGATAAGAGTTGCAGGAAGAGAATGGAACATCTGCAGATTCTTACAATTAGGTGTAAATTGCATGAAACGGATTGGGTGAATGCAAACCAGACATACACATTGTAAATATTGTTGCAAAGCTTTACTTTGCTAGATGTTGATTGGGTTAAGTGTTGAGCCTTGTCTGGGTTTCTTGAATATCCAGGCACATGTTGCATAATTCATCTCTGTTAACTTGCATCTAGAAACTTTGTCAGATACATTGTATTAATAATATAATATATCTTTTATTGTCATTGCACAGAGGTACAACAAGATTTGGAATGCAACTTCCATCCGGTGTAATAACTTAATTAGCTAAAAATTTAGACACCCAGAGAAACAAGATTAAAAAAAACAGTTAAAACAGTATAAAGTGCAAACAGGTCTGTGCCGGGTCAATGTGCGACGTGACCATCCGAGGGAGACAGTTCATGGGGGGGCACTCAGCAGGGTCGGTTCAGAGCAGCTATAGCTCTGGGTATGAAGCTGTTCCTGTCTGGAGATGCGGGCGTAGAAGGCCTTGTAACGTCTGCCGAATGGTAGAAGTTCGAACAGACTATTGCAAGGGTATGAGGAGCCTTTATGAATGCTGATGGCCTTCCTGAGGCACCGTCACTGTATTATTGGGTTAGGATTCTGTGATAATCGATATCTGTTATTGGACTGTATAGAGACCACCCCCATGTGCAGGGCCGGCCTTAGGATGTGCGGGGCCCAATTGGGAACAATTTTGGTGGGCCCCAGGTTCCCAGCCAAGGTGTGTCAGCCCTGTTATTTAGTATATATTATAAAATTGTACACTAGGTGCTAAGGATTCTACACTGTGTGAATCTCTCCTGCTCCCTCCCGTTTGACTGTCAGTAGCTCCGCTGGCTTCCAACCTTTACCGTAGCAGCTAATTACCATAAAACTGCATTATGTGATTGGACACAATGACCTTGGAGACATCGGTTGATTGGACGGGAGGAGACCGAATTGTTGATTGGACGGGAATTGTGGGGCAAGCTGGTTGGTGATTGGACGGGAATTGTGGGGCAAGGTGGTTGGTGATTGGACGGGAAATTTAAGGCAAGCTGGTTGGTGATTGGACGCAACCCCCTTAGAGACAGCGGTTGATTGGCCACCAAATAATCGGGCACAAATTGACAAATAGGAAAATAATAAAATCGCTGGTCGGTGCGAACTCAGTAGACCATCTGTGCTGTATCTCCAAACTAAACAGTATAACATGCAGGTACATTCATTTAAAATACAATTCAGTGATTATTTCACATGATTTCTCATTGTATCTGACCAATCTCTGTTTAAGATGTTTGGTCTGCCTTCGGCATTGACTCTGAACTAAAAACCTAAACCAGACTCAATTGTATCGTCACATTGGTCTCAGTAAACTCACACATCTCTGCATTCAAGAGGCTGCCATGGTTGGAATCACCGGCTCTGAGACCAGAGTGGGTAAAGCAACCTGAGATCAATACATAAGATGATAGCTCTTCTCAATTTAAAAAAAACAGTGAAGTTTTTCACTCTAACCATGATGGCTAGAGCTTCTTGCAAGGTGATCTATGACCTCGGTAAGTAAATATTGTCGTAACGCTCAATGGAGGTCAAATGAAGAAGATATTAACCAGATAACCATATAACAATTACAGCACGGAAAGAGTTTTAAGAAATTCTCTATGTCGTCAATGCATCGATCTAAATTCCTCCGTGTTATTGTGTTTGACCAAGTATTAATGACGTCGCGTTCCTTTGAATAAAATTCACAGGGCGTCATTAATACTTGGTCAAAACACAATTCCATTTACTGTGGAATGTGGATCGATTAATTGATGACACATTGTATAACTACGTGTTAACTACTGGCTGTTGACGTGCTAGTAGGAAACACATCGTTTTTGTCTGATAGCTGGTGCAGTGGTTTTTATCCATGTTCGTTTAAAAAAAAATCCGTATTTAACAAGTCGATTGTTTAAAAAAAAAACGGTATTGAGCAACGCGAATTCGTATTTCCATACGAAATACGGAAAATTAGTGCGGGCCCCCCATTGGCGCGGGGCCCAGTTGGGAGCAATCGGTCCAAACGGCTTAGGGCCGGCCCTGCCCATGTGGTTCGGCCCCTCAAGGTTCGGGGACCTATAAACAGCCGCTCCCACGAGGTCCTGTGTCAATCTTCTGGGAGAACACTTAGGACTGCGTGACCTTCTGGAGTGTCTCTGCTTGCACGAGGCTAAGAGGGCTTGGCCAGGCAGATATAAGGATCGAACCCATGGTGGTTAGGTATAGTAGTGGGGAACTGTTATTGTGTTTTTCCAAAATAAAGTTTAGATGAGCAAGTGCTTGACTCAGTATCTTATTGACTGAAACTAGACTGGGGGGGAAGCTTAGAATGAGCTATTTACACCCTCTCCTAGACACATCCTGCATTATAAATGCCTCCAACATTCAGAACCATTTAAAACAGTTGAAAGCAATTAAAATGCTTTTAAAATTATTATTTTTAAAATATGTTATAAAAAATGGTTTAAAATGCATTATGCTACTGTCAATTACTCTCAACAAAAATATATAGAACAAACCAAGAAAAAATGCTTCCGTTATTTCCTGAATGGTGGTAAAGTAACTGGGTTGCTGCTTGCACCATTTAGAAATGCCGCTGCATTCAGCAAGAAGTTCTGGGACAGATGATAACTGACCGGCCTCCAGTACATTTTGTGCCGCTGCAGAGTGCACTCTGTACAATGCCCCAGAGCAGTTTGACCAGGATGTTCTTGGGATGGTGCTTTTCAGTGATGAGGAGTGACTGGGGAGTCTGCGTTTGTTTCCCGTGGAGCAGTGTACTGAGGGGGCAACCTGACGAGATATACAAGATGGTGTGGGCCAGAGTTAGAGTGAGCAGAAGAAACATTTCCCTGTGGCAGAGGTGTCGAAAACTGAATGTGTCGGAAGGAACGGCAGATGCCTGTTTAAACCGAAGATAGACACAAAATGCTGGAGTAACTCAGCGGGACAGGCAGCATCTTTGGAGAGAAGGAATAGGCGATGTTTCGGGTGGAGACCCTTCTTCAGACTGAACTGGAGAACATTGGTTTAAGTTAGAAAAGATTTGAGAAATATTTTTTTTCACCCAGATTGAAAAATCCAAAATGCACTGCTGGAGGCAGAGATAGATCCTCACAATATTTAAGATGTATTTGGACAAACACTTGACTTACCAGTACATAGTAAGCTATGAACCAATGCTGGTAAATGGGGTTAGTGCAGATAGGTCTTTAACAGTCATTGTAGTTGTGGTAACTCATTGGGTCCTTGCCAGGTCCCAGGTAGTCAATAGTCTCAATAATAACAACAGTCAACAAATACATGCTTAGTGGATATTTAGGACTTGGCGAAGATTAAGGGCATGGGTTCTGTTTGTGCAGAGAGAAGTTGTGTCTACAATCAAGATGTGAACACTATACTGGGCACAAAGCAAATCACTGAGAGGGCATTGTAGGCTGAACAATCTCGACTGATGTATGGACATTGTAGATGGATCATTTTGTTTGAATGGATATAAAAATGCTTCATGACTCACTATCAGCTCTCTAAACAATCAAAGTCGGCATTACAGCCCTTATATCTGCCCCGTAGTTCAGTTCAACTTAGTTTAGTTTGGTTTATTACTGTCATGTGTACCGAGGTGCAGTGAAAAAGCTGTTTGTTGCAAGCTATGCAGTCAGCAAAAAGACTATACCAGGGGTGTCAAACTATCGGCTGAAGAATGGGTCCAATCCGGCCCGCGGGATGATATGGGGAAATTAAAAATACATTCACGGCCATTCATTTACTAGTCCACGTCCCCAGGGGTGCAGTGCTGCCAGATCTCACAGGAGCGCTGCTCTGGCACCTCTGTAAAAAAAAATGCCTAAATAAACAGCGGGGAATTTTAATTAGCAGGTGTGTGGTCGGGGTAACCTGGTTAAAAAAGGGGTTCCCTGTAGGATGGGGGGAGCAGTATGACCCAGAGGAATCAGACCACGTGCTGTTTGCATCGTGGATGTTGTGGGCCTGGAACTCTGGTGAGGTGAAGCCTCCGGCCCGCTGGTGGCCGGTGGAAAGGCGAGGGTTGGCGGAGTCGTTGGTGGAGGCCCGTGGGGGGCTGGAGTAGACATACGGGTCGGCGGCAGCAGCATCGGTGGCCCCGGGAAGACAGTGAAGGTCGCCGACAGTGGCGGTGATCCCGGGCAGGTGGTGAGAGATGGCGACAACAGCGGTCTCCCCAGGGAGACGGTGAGAGTTGGCTCCCGCGGCAGTTTCGTTGGTCCGTGCCTGGGTTTGGCCGGGAAGACGGTGAGGGTCAGAGAGGCGGTGGATGGCCATCTCGGCCTCGTGGTGGTCGGGCAGGCGGCGGCGCGGTCCAGCGGTGGAGCTCCGGGCCCACAGGCGGGCAGTCAAGTCAAGGAGTGTCGGTGGAAGGACGGGTCTGGAGGCGGGCAAGCTCGTGTCCAGGTAGGTGTGTGCATGTGTGCGTGTGTGTGAGTGTGGCGGTTTGTGTGTGAGTGAGTGTGTATGAGTGTGTATGATTGTGTGCGAGTGTGTGCGAGTGTGTGCGAGTGTGAGTGTGTGTGAGTGTGAGTGTGTGTAAGTGTGAGTGTGAGTGTGTGAGTGTGTGAAGGCCCAGAGCTGCAGGAGAGTCAGGGCGAGTTGGTGCCGGGCCGGCACCTCTGTAAAAATAAATGATTGGCGTCTTTTTCTTTACTTGCTTGATAATTATATTTCATGATAATTAGTGAGTGCAACCGTGCAGTATTTTGTAATATTATTAAATTAAGTATTTTATGTTTTATTATACTACTTATACACTGGGATGTAGTGATAGGCTATAAACTTGTTTGACCCTCTTGGGAGACTAGCTTGCCCCTTCCCAAGCAAAACCTGAATGATGCCCCGTTTGACAGCTCCGGCACCTAAAGAATTAGCATTGTAACACTGAGCAAGGCTGAGACTGTTTGCTGCTGTGGTTCAAAATGCTTTCTAAGAAAAGAAAAGAAAAGTTGACATCGAAGGTCGGATATTCAACGATAATTGGGAAGTTCGTTTTTTCTTCTGTGAGGGCAACGGCAAACCTGTGTGTCTGATATGCTCGCAATGTGGCTGCGGCAAAAGAGTACAATATCTAACGACACTATGAGACGTCACATGGAGAAAAATATGACAAGTACGCAGGATGACTCAGAACACAAAAAGTAAACGAGCTTGAAGCAGCTCTGAAAAAACAGCAATCAGTGTTCACCAAAAGTCGAGAGACTCATGCTGGAGCTGTCAAGGCCAGGTATATTATTGCCAACAAAATAGCTGCTGCATCGAAGCCATACTCAGAGGGGGAATTCATCAAAGCAGGCATGCTGACGGCGGCTGAGCTGGTGTGCCCTGAGAAGAGACAGGCTTTTGGTAATATCAGCTTGTCAAGAATTACTGTGGCAGAGAGAATCGGGGACCTTGCAGGAGATTTGATCAGTCAACTAAAGACAAAGTGAAGTCATTTATTGCCTTCTCTATTACAATTGATGAGAGCACCAACGTGACTGATGTAGCTCAATTGGGAATATTTATTCGTGGTGATGATGCATCTTTGACCGTCACCGAGGTGTTTATGGAGATGGTGCCCATGACAAACACCACAACGGCGAGTGATGTTTTCTCCAGCCTCGTCGAGGCCTTGGACAGACTGGGGGTTGACTGGAATCACCGTCCATGGTCGGGAAAAAGCCAGGTGTTGTTGCGAAACTCAGAGAGAAAGTTCAGACAGAGAATCGAGAGCAGGAATCCTGGAATTTTCATTGTATTATACACCAAGAGGCGTTATGTTCCAGGAGCCTGAAAATGGACAATGTCATGAATGTAGTAACCAAAATGGTTAATTTTATTAGATCCAAGGGACTCGACCATCGGCAATTTGACACTCTTTTGTCCGAAAGACATATTGAACACGGCCTACCCTACCACACTGAAGTCCGCTGGTTGAGCAGAGGGGTTGAGCTCAAACATTTTTTTCAATTACGTGTGGAAATTGTATTATTCATGAACAAGAAAGCCAGTGGCAGAGTTGGATGACCCAGACTGGCTTCATGATCTTACATTTTTGCTGGATATAACAGAGCACTTAAATGTGCTTAATGTTAACATGAAAGGCCGCTACAAACTTGTTACGGAATACTACGACAGCATTCGTGCCTTTCAAATTAAACTAGGCCTGTGGGAGATGCAACTATCCCAGAGCAGCCCAACTCATTTCCCCTCTTTGCAGTCTGAGCGTGTCGCTCATGGGAATAATGACAACATGGACAGGTACAAGGACAAAATATCACGGCTGTAAAGTGAGTTTCAGAATCGTTTCCAAGTCTTCACTCAGCTCGAGAAGAAATTCTCACTATTTTGCTCGCCGTTTGCCGTCAATGCAGCATCAGATGTGCCGGAGGAACTCCAGATAGAACTAATTGAAGTTCAGTGTAACTCGGCTTTGAAATATAAATTTGAGATAATGGACAATAGACAATAGACAATAGGTGCAGGAGTAGGCCATTCGGCCCTTCGAGCCAGCACCGCCATTCAATGTGATCATGGCTGATCATCCCCAATCAGTACCACGTTCCTGCCTTCTCCCCATATCCCCTGACTCCGCTATTTTTAAGAGCCCTATCTAGCTCTCTCTTGAAAGCATCCAGAGAACTGGCCTCCACCGCCCTCTGAGGCAGAGAATTCCACAGACTCACCACTCTCTGTGAGAAAAAGAGTTTCCTCGTCTCCGTTGTAAATGGCTTACTCATTATTCTTAAACTGTGGCCCCTGGTTCTGGACTCCCCCAACATCGAGAACATGTTTCCTGCCTCTAGCGTGTCCAAGCTCTTGACAATCTTATATATTTCAATGAGATGCCCTCTCATCCTAAACTCCAGAGTGTACAAGCCCAGCTGCTCCATTCTCTCAGCATATGACAGTCCCGCCATCCCGGGAATTAACCTTGTAAACCTACGCTGCACTCCCTCAATAGCAAGAATGTCCTTCCTCAAATTAGGGGACCAAAACTGCACACAATACTCCAGGTGTGGTCTCACTAGGGCTCTGTACAACTGCAGAAGGACCTCTTTGCTCCTATATTCGATTCCTCTTTTTATAAAAGCCAACATGCTATTCACTTTCTTCACTGCCTGCTGTACCTGCATGCTTACTTTCATAGACTGATGTACAAGGACCCCCAGATCCCGTTGTACTTCCCTTTTTGCCAACTTGACGCCATTTAGATAGTAATCTGCCTTCCTGTTTTTGCTACCAAAGTGGATAACCTCACATTTATCCGCATTAAACTTCATCTGCCATGCATCTGCCCACTCCCCCAAGTCACCCTGCATTCTCATAGCATCCTCCTCACAGTTCACACTGCCACCCAGCTTTGTGTCATCTGCAAATTTGCTAATGTTACTTTGAATCCCTTCATCCAAATCATTGAGGTATATTGTAAATAGCTGCGGTCCCAGCACCGAGCCTTGCGGTACCCCACTAGTCACTGCCTGCCATTCTGAAAGGGACCCGTTAATCCTTACTCTGTTTCCTGTCTGCCAACCACTTCTCTATCCATGTCAGCACTCTACCCCCAATACCATGTGCCCTAATTTTGCCCACTAATCTCCTATGTAGGACCTTATCAAATGCTTTCTGAAAGTCCAGGTACACTACATCCACGGGCTCTCCCTTGTCCATTTTCCTAGTTACATCTTCAAAAAATTCCAGAAGATTAGTCAAGCATGATTTCCCCTTCGTAAATCCATGCTGACTCGGACCGATCCTGTTACTGCTATCAAATGTTCGGCTATCTCATCTTTTATAATTGACTCCAGCATCTTCCCCACCACCGATGTCAGGCTACCTGGTCTATAATTCCCTGGTTTCTCTCTCCCGCCTTTCTTAAAAATTGGGATAACATTAGCTACACTCCAATCCACAGGAACTGATCCTGAGTCTATAGAACATTGGAAAATTATCACCAATGCATCCACGATTTCTAGAGCCACTTCCTTAAGTACCCTGGGATGCAGACCAGCAGGCCCTGGGGATTTATCAGCCTTCAGTCTCATCAGTCTATCCAACACCATTTCCTGCCTAATGTGGATTTCCTTCAGTTCCTCTGTCACCCCAGATCCTCTGGCCACTACCACTGTATATCAGGAAGATTGTTTGTGTCCTCCTTAGTGAAGACAGATCCAAAGTACCTGTTCAACTCATCTGCCATTTCCTTGTTCCCCATAATAAATTCACCTTTATCCGTCTTCACGGGTCCAACTTTGGTCTTAACTAATTTTTTCCTCTTCACATACCTAAAGAAGCTTTTACTATCCTGCTTTATATTCTTGGCTAGCTTACCTTCGTACCTCACCTTTTCTCCCCGTATTGTCTTTTTAATTATCTTCTGTTGTTCTTTAAACATTACCCAATCCTCTTGCTTCCCGCTCATCTTTGCTATGTTGTATTTCTTCGCTTTAATTTTTATACTGTCCCTGACGTCCCTTGTCAGCCATGGTCGTCCCTTTCTCCCCTTGGAATCTTTCTTCCTCCTCGGAATGAACTGATCCTGCACCTTCTGTATTATTCTTAGATTCCTAGAGATTGTGGGTCTGGACTCATTCTATGAATACCTGGGACCGATGTACCCCAAGATGACAGACTTTGTCTCAAAGATCCTTTGCATGTTCGGGACAACATATCTCTGTGACGTTCTCCATAATGAACATTAACAAATGCAAACTGCGCTCACGGCTGACACACAGACATCTAAATGCATTATGAAAATCACAACTGCCCAGAAACTGGTCCCTGATGTTGACAGGCTGGTTAAAGTCAAGAGATGTCAGGTGTCTGGAGGCAGCAAGTGAAAAATGAGTGTCACTGTTCGATGCACTGCAACATGTAAGCAAAATGCATTATGAAATATTGAGTGTCATAATATTGTGATTTATTCATTTTCTGACTAGTCTATTATTGTAAATGTGATCACTTCAATACAAATGTGAGGCTAACTGTATTCATTGTCCGAGTTTGATTGCTGGAATCAGGGTAATAAAAATTAGATGCAGTTGTGTAGCCTACATTTACAATTTGTTTAGTTAGGTCGACATTTGTGTCTGCTAATGTTCGATTTCAAATGGTTTATTAATGGCAAGGGTGTGGCTCCCGAAACAATCTTAGCCAAAATAGCATTGTTTTTTCTAACTCTTATCACAACTTTCTTGTAGCCTACGACTGTAAGTTAATATCAATCATAAAAGTAATACTTGCTCGGCAATCTTCTTCATAAGAAACAAAATTCGTAAAGTGAAACATTTTGTAGTTATAGCAGAGACTGAGACATATAACCATATAACCATATAACAATTACAGCACGGAAACAGGCCATCTCGGCCCTACAAGTCCGTGCCGAACAACTTTTTTCCCTTAGTCCCACCTGCCTGCACTCATACCATAACCCTCCATTCCCTTCTCATCCATATGCCTATCCAATTTATTTTTAAATGATACCAACGAACCTGCCGCCACCACTTCCACTGGAAGCTCATTCCACACCGCTACCACTCTCTGAGTAAAAAAGTTCCCCCTCATGTTACCCCTAAACTTCTGTCCCTTCATTCTGAAGTCATGTCCTCTTGTTTGAATCTTCTCTTTTCTCACAGGGAAAAGCTTGATCACTTCAACTCTGTCTATCCCTCTCATCATTTTAAAGACCTCTATCAAGTCCCCCTTTAACCTTCTGCGCTCCAGAGAATAAAGACCTAACTTATTCAACCTATCTCTGTAACTTAGTTGTTGAAACCCAGGCAACATTCTAGTAAATCTCCTCTGTACTCTCTCTATTTTGTTGACATCCTTCCTATAATTGGGCGACCAAAATTGTACACCATACTCCAGATTTGGTCTCACCAATGCCTTGTACAATTTTAACATTACATCCCAGCTTCTATACTCAATGCTCTGATCTATATGGTTAGCATACCAAAAGCTTTCTTTACCACCCTATCTATATGAGATTCCACCTTCAAGGAACTATGCACGGTTATTCCCAGATCCCTCTGTTCAACTGTATTCTTCAATTCCCTACCATTTATCATGTACGTCCTATTTTGATTTGTCCTGCCAAGGTGTAACACCTCACATTTATCAGCATTAAACTCCATCTGCCATCTTTCAGCCCATTTTTCCAAATGGCCTAAATCACTCTGTAGACTTTGGAAATCCTCTTCATTATCCACAACACCACCTATCTTGGTATCATCTGCATACTTACTAATCCAATTTACCACCCCTTCATCCAGATCATTGATGTACATGACAAACAACAAAGGACCCAACACAGATCCCTGAGGCACCCCACTAGTCACCTGCCTCCAACCCGACAAACAGCCATCCACCATTATCCTCTGGCTTCTCCCATTCAGCCACTGCTGAATCCATCTTGCTATTCCTGCATTTATACCCAACAGTTTAACCTTCTTAACCAACCTTCCATGAGGAACCTTGTCAAAGGCCTTACTAAAGTCCATATAGACAACATCCACTGCTTTACCCTCGTCAATTTCCCTAGTAACCTCTTCAAAAAATTCAAGAAGATTAGTCAAACATGACCTTCCAGGCACAAATCCATGTTGACTGTTCCTAATCAGACCCTGTTTATCCAGATGCTTATATATATTATCTCTAAGTATCTTTTCCATTAATTTGCCCACCACTGAAGTCAAACTAACAGGTCTATAATTGCTAGGTTTACTCTTAGAACCCTTTTTAAACAATGGAACAACATGCGCAGTATGCCAATCCTCGGGGACTATTCCCGTTTCTAATGACATTTGAAATATTTCTGTCATAGCTCCGGCTATTTCTACACTAACTTCCCTCAATGTCCTAGGGAATATCCTGTCAGGTCCTGGAGACTTATCCACTTTTATATTTTTCAAAAGTGTCAGTACTTCTTTTACTTTGAAACTCATAGTATCCATAACTACTCTACTCGTTTCCCTTACCTCACATAATTCAATATCCTTCTCCTTGGTGAATACCGAAGAAAAGAAATTGTTCAATATCTCCCCCATCTCTTTTGGCTCTGCAGATAGCTGCCCACTCTGTTTCTCCAATGGACCAATTTTATCCCTCGTTATCCTTTTGCTATTAATATAGCTGTAGAAACCCTTTGGATTTACTTTCACCTTACTTGCCAAAGCAACCTCATATCTTCTTTTAGCTTTTCTAATTTATTTCTTAAGATTCTTTTTACATTCCTTATACTCCACAAGCACCTCATTTACTTCATGCTGCCTATAATTATTGTAGATCTCCCTGTTTTTCCGAACAAGATGTCCAATTTCCCTTCAAAACCAGGGCTCTTTCCAATATTTACTGTTTCCTTTCAACCGAACAGGAACATAAAGATTCTGTACTCTTAAAATTTCCCCTTTAAATGTCCACCATTTCTCTTCTACATCTTTCCCATAAAACAAAATGTCCCAGTCCACTCCTTTTAAATCATCTCGCATCTCATCAAAGTTAGCCTTTCTCCAATCAAAAATCTCAACCCTAGGTCCAGTTCTGACCTTCTCCATAATTATATTGAAACTAATGGTATTGTGATCACTGGACCCGAAGTGCTCCCCAACGCATACCTCCACCACCTGTCCCGTCTCATTTCCTAACAGGAGGTCCAGCACTGCCCCTCCTCTAGTAGGTACCTCTATGTATTGCTGCAAAAAACTATCCTGCACACATTTTACAAACTCCAAACCGTCCAGCCCATTTACAGAATGTGTTTCCCAGTCTATGTGTGGAAAGTTGAAATCTCCCACAATCACTACCTTGTGCTTACTACTAATATCTGCTATCTCCTTACATATTTGCTCTTCCAATTCTCGTTCCCCATTTGGCGGTCTATAATACACCCCTATAAGTGTTGCTACACCTTTCCCACTTCTCAGTTCCACCCAAATAGCCTCCCTAGATGAACCCTCCAATCTATCCTGCCAAAGCACTGCTGTAATATCTTCCCTGACTAGCAATGCAACACCTCCACCTCTTGTCCCTCCAATTCTATCACACCTGAAGCAACGAAATCCTGGAATATTTAGTTTCCAACCACAGCCCTCATGCAACCATGTTTCACTGATCGCCACAACATCATACTTCCAGGTGTCTATCCAGACTCTAAGCTCATCCACCTTTCTTACAATGCTCCTAGCATTAAAATATGCACATTTAAGAAACCCCCCGTCACTTCTTCTCTGTTTATTTCCTTTTTTTTCTTTCTCCTCTTGTGTCCGAGTGCTTCCCTTTTCTGCTTCCTGTCTCCCATTCTGTCTACTAGCTTTCTCTATTTGAGTCCCTCGCCCCAACCATTCTAGTTTAAAATCTCCCCAGTGACCTTTGCAAATTTCCCCGCCAGGATATTGGTCCCCCTCGGGTTCAAGTGCAACCCATCCTTTCTGTACAGGTCCCACCTTCCCCAAAAGAAGTCCCAATGATCCAGAAACTTGAATCCCTGCCCTCTGCACCAGTCTTTCAGCCACGCATTTATCCTCCACCTCGCTCCATTCCTACTCTCACTGTCGCGTGGTACAGGCAGTAATCCTGAGATTGTTACCTTTTTGGTCCTTTTCCTTAACTCTCCTCCCAACTCCCTAAATCCTCCCTTCAGGACCTCTTCACTTTTTTTACCTATGTCATTGGTACCTATATGTACCACGACCTCAGGCTCCTCTCCCTCTGATTTCAGGATACCTTGGATGCGTTGAGACACGTCCGTGACCTTGGCACCAGGGAGGCAGACCACCATCCTGGTCTCCCGACTGCGTCCACAGAAACGCCTATCCGACCCCCTAACAATAGAGTCCCCAATTACTATTGCCCTCTTCTTTTTTTCCCTACCTTTCGGAGCAACGGGGCCGGTCTCTGTGCTGGAGGCCCGTCCGCTGTTGCTACCCCCGGGTAGGCTGTCATCCTCATCCGTACTCAAACAGGAGTACTTATTTGCAAGGTGTACCGACATTGGAGTACTCCCTCGTTCCTGCCTCTGCCCCTTGCCCTTCCTTAGCGTGACCCACATGTCTCTCTCCCGTGGTTTTGGAGTGACCACCTCCCTATAACTCCCCTCTATGACCTCGTCACTCTCCCTGACCAGACAGAGGTCATCGAGCTGCTGCTCCAGGAACCTAATACGGTCCCTTAGGAGCCCCATCTCTCTGCACCTGGTGCAGATGTGGACGTCTGGAGGGCCATCCGACACCATGACCTTCCACATCTGACATCCAGAACAGTACACTGCTCTGACTGTCATTCTCTCGCCTTACCCTGGATCCGATACCAGTATAATACAATAGAAACTGCTGGGAGAAATCAGCAGGTATCTGACACAAACAGCTGCTCCCTCTTGCCCTTTAAACTGCACCTTTATTATATAAACAAAAAGCACTGTACCTTTACTAAAGCATTATACCTTTAACCAGAAAGCAGAAATGCTAACCTGAGGTTGCACCCAATCAGCTGCTTCCTCTAGTCTGCTTCCGCCAATCAGCGGCTTCCACCAGAACCCTCCCTATGGAGTGTGGAACGTTACAGACTTTGGTAAGCCCTGACCCTCCTCCACTGTCTCCAACGGTCCCGGGCCTCTGTGAAAACAAGCCCCGCGCCCGATATGAGAGCAGGTTGAAAAAACGAAGGCAACAAAAGCTGTGGGAGCATGCGCGCGTGCGTTTGCGTGTGCACAACTGATCCAGCCCGCATGAAGTCGCATTTTGCCCAATCTGGCCCGTGACCAAAAATGAGTTTCACTATACTGTACATGATTACAATCAAGCCATTCACAGTGTACAGATACAGGATAGAGGGTATTACATTTAGTGCAAGATAAAGTCCAGTAAATTCTGATTAAAGATTGTTCGAATGTCTCCAATAATGTAGATGGGAGATCAAGACCACTCTCTAGCTGGTGATAGGATGGTTCAGTTGCCAGACAACAGCTGTGAAGAAACCGTCCCAGAGTCTGGAGGTATGTATTTTTAAACTTCAGTATCTCCTGCCTGATGGACGAAGCAAGACATCTTGCTGACATTGAAGGAGAGGTTATTGGAAACAAGGAATTGCAGATGCTAGTTTATACCAAAGATAGACACAGAGTGCTGGGGTAATTCAGCGGGTCAGACAGCATCTTTGGAGTAAAGAGGATGGGTGATGTTTTGGATTGACCTGTAGGAGCGGCACAGCGGCGCAGCGGTACAGTTGCTGCCTTACAGCGCCAGAGACCCAGGTTCGATCCTGACTTATGGGTGCTTCAATTACGGAGTATGTACGTTCTCCCCGTGACCTGCGTGCGTTTTCTCTGGGATCTCCGCTTTCCTCCCACAATCCAAAGACGTACAGATTTGTAGGTTAATTGGCTTGGTATAATTGTAAAGTTTCCCCTAGTGTGTGTAGGATAGTGTAAGTATGCGGGGATCGCTGGTCGGCACGGACTCTGTGGGCCATAGGGCCTGTTTCTACGCTAACATTATTTGATCTCTGTTCCACTACGATCGTGTCATCAGCAAATTTGTAAATTGAGTTGGATGGTATTTGGCTGCACAGTTGTGGGTGTACAAGGAGCAAAGAAGCGGGCTGTAAACACAACCTTGCAGGGCAAGTGTTCAGGATTATCGTGGAGAATGATTGGTCACCTATCCTGATTGATTGTGGTCATTTGGTCAGAAAGATGAGAATCCTTATCAGCTCAATAGTAACTTTATTGGGCGCGACTCACCCGTTGCAGCGGCCCCTACATAAATTGTATTGTATTGTATTGTATTGTAATTTCTCGAGAAAGGAGGGGCAGCA
Source organism: Amblyraja radiata (assembly GCF_010909765.2). Taxonomy (NCBI): domain Eukaryota; kingdom Metazoa; phylum Chordata; class Chondrichthyes; order Rajiformes; family Rajidae; genus Amblyraja; species Amblyraja radiata. The sequence goes on from NC_045964.1 coordinate 21,768,650, forward strand.
AAGTTCACCTGGCATTTGGTGTAAACGGGCCAGTGTATTTACATTGCAGTTGCAGTTGAACATGTTTTCCAGCAGAGGGTGTCACAGCTTCAGTGATGCTCAGGTATAAAGTCATTGCAAGTCATTTCCATTGCATTCATTCTGCCTCAGAAAAGAATGTCATGAAGTCAAGAGTCAAGAGTGTTTTATTGTCAAATGTACCGACAGCAGAATAATTAAATCCTTACTTGCAGCAGCAAAGCAGGACTATAAACACAATACACATAGATAATATCTAATAAACAAAAATCAATTAATTCAGTAAAGGTTGAATTATACCGAGAGTCTGAAGAAGGGTCTCAACCTGAAACGTCACCAATCCATGTTGTCCAGAGATCCCGCCTGCCCTGCTGAGTTACTCCAGCACTTTGAGTCCTTTTGTGTATTAAGCAGCCTCTGCAGTTCATTGTTTCTACTGTTTATAAAGTAATAATCCCTTACTCAGTTATAGTGAACAATTGGCAATAACGGACAACTTTCCCACTCCTGCTATGGTCAATCTGAGACCCTGGAATTTTCACTTTTCACTTAGGGCGGCACAGTGGCACCACAATAGAGTTTGCAGTGCCAGAGGCCCGGGTTCGATCCTGACTACAGGTGCTCTTTGTACGGAGTTTGTACACACTCATTGTGACCACGTGGGTTTTCTCGGGGAGCTCGGGTTTCCACCCACACTCCAAAGACATGCAGGCTTGTAGGTTATTTATCTTCTGTAAACTGCCCCTAGTGTGTGTAGGAAGCAAAATTGGGATAACATAGAACTAGTGTGCGGGTGGTCATTGGCCAGCACAGACTCGGTGGGCATAAGTGCCTGTTTCCACACTGTATCTCTAAACTAAGCTAAACTAAACTAAATAGGATGAATGGGATAATTCTGGGAGCTGGTATGGACCTAACTGGTTGAATCACCACTTTCCATGTTGTATTTGTAAGCCAAATAACAAAACAGAAAGCAAACAGAAACAAGAGCAAGCACAAGTGCTTTTGATTAGTCAGTTGTATAGAGAAAGGGAAGTGGGGAATTATGACAGAAATACTTTCTGAAGAAGATGTTTTCTGATCCAGTCTCTCCGTCATTCTATTTGCTTCCAACAAGAACTGTTCGAGGATGCAATGTTTTAAAATGTAAGCTTTGATCCATCTGTTACATTTTTTAGAGTGGTTACAATGTCACAATTGTTGAAAACTGTCCTGCTGTCCTGAGTATTATTCATTTCCCAGGAATTCACTCTGAAGTTTCTGCAAGATCCATTGCCCAATTTTAGTATGTCTTTGTAAAATTGGCTTTGTACTCGAGACATATTTAATTTGCTGTAACTGTTTATGTTGCAAACTTAACAGCAACTCCATTAGAAAGAGTTCAGTCTATTAGAACAGTACAGCACAGGAACGGGCACTTCAACCCACTATGTTTACACTGAACTTGATGCCAGATTTAAATTATCAAAAACCTCTTAAGCCCCACTATCGCATCTGCTTCCACCACCCCTCTGGCAGTGTGCTCTAGGCACTCATCACTCTCAGTGTAAAGCCTTGCCTAGCACATCTCCTTTAAACTTTTCCTCTCTCATCTCAAAGTTGTGCCCTCTAATATTTGACATTTCCACCCTGAATTCGTTTTGAAGAAGAAAATCAACATACTCACATTAGACACAAAAGGCTGGAGTAACTCAGCGAGACAGGCAGCACCTCGGGATTGAAGGAGTAGGTGACGTTTCGTGTCGCGACCCTTCCTTCACCCATTCCTTCTCTCCAGAGAGGCTGCCTGTGCCGCTAAATTACTCCAGCACTTTGTGTCTATCTTCGGCTTAAACCAGCATCTGTAGTTCCTCCCTACTCATGTTACTCTGCTCATCTGCCACTTTTTTCACTTTCAAATACTGACCAAATACTGTTCCAATAAAGTCCCTGTAAAGCTACAGCCAGTAAAAATGTAACTGTTCCATTTCCGGTTCTCATGACAATTAAACACTCTTTGCCCTTGACTACAAATCTCTTTTAAGGTGCCAACAGTCTCTTCCTTCACCACCTTGTTAGGCAAGGCATTCCAAACACCAACCTTTAAATACAGTCTGTGAAATAGTATTCTTCATGTCACCTTTGCTTCTTTTACCAATCCCTGGTTCTCAATGCTTCCACCTGATGGTGCACGGGGCGGCACGGTGGTGCAGCGGTAGAATTGCTGCCTTACAGTGCCAGAGACCCGAATTCCATCCTGACAATGAGTGCTGTCTGTACGGAGTTTGTACGTACTCCCTGTGACCGCGTGGGTTTTCCCCGGGTGCTTCAGTTTCCTCCCACCCTCAAAAGACATACAGGTTTGTAGGTTGTTTAAGAAGGAACTGCGGATGCTGGAAAATCGAAGGTACACAAAAATGCTGGAGAAACTCAGCGGGTGCAGCAGCATCCATGGATACTGCTGCACCCGCTGAGTTTCTCCAGCATTTTTGTGTACCTCAGGTTTGTAGGTTAATTGGCTTCGGTAAAGATTGTAAATTGTCCCTAGTGTGTTGGATAGTGTTAGTGTATGGGGATTGCTGGTCGGCGCAGACTCGGTGGGCCAAAGGATCTGTATCCACGCTGTATCTCTAAACTAAACTAAACTTTCAAGCGTCTACATCTTCTGACTGATAGAGGAGGAAAGAAGAGAGAATGCCAGGGATGGGAGTGGCCCCTAATTATGTTGGCTGCTTTTCCGAGGCAGCATGATGAAACAGTGGGTCAATTTTACCTTCAAAGATGGTTGAAATGGACAACCCAGCAACAAGATACCATGCAGAATGGTTTTACATTGGTGGTTAAAGTTATTGAACTGAGATTACTCTGTTGGAAGATTGAAGTGCAAATATTCCCTTTGGGGATTTAGCAAAGATGCCGACAACTAATTAAGCTGTTCAGTGGCAGCTTACATTAGCTGCGGTACAGTGGTACAGCTGTTGCATCACAACACCATGAGACACAGGCTCGACTTTAGATTTTAGACTTTAGTGATACAGCATGGAAACAGGCCCTTTAGCCCACCGAGTCCGCACCGACTAGTGATCACCCCCCCGGGGGAGGATCTACTATGAAACTAACGAAGCTTAAGCTTCAGAGCCCCTAATCCCAGAGGGGCCCCAGAAGCGACTTTAGTCCAGATATTCTTCCGATTTAAATCGACATAGTCGACATCTTCGGCCACCCCCCGGACAGGGATGGGACACTCGGGAGGGGAGGGGACGGGAACGGTCCAGTAGCAATTCCACATCGTTTGCAGCGCCGGAGACCCAGGTTCGATTCTGACTACAGATGAAACGCAGGTCTGTATACATGCAGCAGCACAGCTGCCGAGAATGTTTATCGCGAGTTACCTGTGACCTGGGCATGCACAGTCGGAATACCAAACTTGCTTATTGGCGATGACAATATTTATAATTATATGTTTTGGAGATTTCGAGATCTTGTGAAAAATAAATTGTGCATCATTATGACATAAGTTTTTAGTTTTTGATTTTATTGATACAGCATGGAAACAGGCCCTTCGGTCCACAAAGTCCACGCTGACCATCAATATACTTTCACACTAGTTCTATGTTATCCCACTCGTTACACATTCGGGGTGATTTACAGAGGCCAATTAACCGACAAACCCAGAGGGCAATTAACCTACAAACGTGAAGTCTTTACGATGTGGGGGAAGCCAGAGCAATTGGAGGAAACCGATGTGGTCACAGGGAGAACGTGCAACTCCACACCGACAGAATTAAACCCAGGTGAGGCTCTACCAGCTGTGCCACTGTGCACACAAGTTTGAGGAAATGGAGTTTCACATTTTTCCATATTTTCTTACAGCGTAGAGCGTGGCTGAATCATCCAATGAAGTCATTGCTGGCTCAAGACCCATCCCATTTTCCTTGTAATCTACTCTCCCCATATTCCTGTCAACTTCACCGAAATTCTGGCACAATAAAGACAATTTACAGAGGCCAATTTGACCCACTAATCCGCACGTCTTTAGGATGTGGGGGGAAATCAGTGCACTGGGAGGAAACCCACCCAGTTGCAGGAAGAATGAGAAAACTCACAAACGCAACGCCGGAGGTGAGGATCAATCCTGGGTTGCTGAACATTGAAGCAGCAGCTGTAATAGGTGTGCCACTATATTGCCCAGCCAGTCCTGATTGAAAGTTTCTGCTGGCCGGGAGTTGAACCCATCTATAGCTCTGGAGTGGTGGGGGGGTGGGGAGGGGAGGGGGTGTTGGTACAAGCTGCTTCTACAGAGGATCGTGAGCATAAATGCACACAATATGAAAGCAAACTGGGAATCATGTTCCAGAAGTAGAACAGCGATGACTGAAGGCCTTGCAGCAGCCTGGGGCTCGACGAGATTAGGTGCTGCTCCAGAAGACCAAGCACTGAGCTGGACTTTGAAAATGGCGCCGAAACCCAATCACTCTTGCATGCAGTCTCAGTGGACTATATACACTTATGATCATATGAACTTATGTCCTCCTCTGGTTCTGAGACAAACACACACAAACACACACACACATTGCTAATTGGGGATTGTGCTCATGTATGATTCAGATTCAGATTGACAGTACTTTACTGAACTATATGCAAAAAAAAATCACTGTGCGTTTGCACATGATTACACCATTGACTATTTTGCGTGTGTTTGTGTGTTTATCATAAAATCATAAGTTCGAGGAGCAGAATTAGCCCATTCAGCCCATCAAGTCCACACTGCCATTCAATCATGGCTGATCTATCTTTCCCTTTCCTGTCTTCTCCCCATAACCCCTGACAACCCGACTAATCAAGACATGTCCCTCCCATTCCATTGGTATTATACTTGATCCGGAATGAGAGGTGTTACCGGAGAAAATCAACAAGAGCGGAAGAACCCTGAGCTCATGCAAAGGGAATATTCATCAAAAAGCAGAACAGGACAAGACAGGCTGTATAATGTAGCAAGTTAGAGACAAGATGGCCGGAGATGATTGGGCAAGACGTCATAAAAGTAGTGTCAGATTTCGTTTACTGTCTTGTTATTTCTTCAAGGAAATGTGTGTCACTGAATGTGCAGCCCACTCAGCTGTCCTGCCATTGGAGGAAGAGGCGAGATGTAGCAACATTCAGCCAGATGCTTCACAAATCCATAACTTCTGCCGTCTGATCCACTGGCCTGTTCATGGTGACCCCTTCAGTACTTCCTCCCTGCCTGTGTAGGACATCAGAGGTACGAGAGGAGCCGAGAGGAACTAGTTTGTCTCTCAGGAGGGGTTTCACTGACAAAGGCACTAACCTTCCTTGAACAGCAGTTTTATATTTTAGAAACAAGGAACTGCCGTTCTCCAGTTCCTCTGGTTCGTAAGAATCCTGAGCCAGAACGTCAGCTATCCACGTTCGCCAGAGATTTACCCCAGGACTTTGTTTAGTATAATTTAGTTTGGTTCAGAGATACAGCGAGGAACAGGCCCTACGGCCCTCCGAGTCCACGCCGCCCAGTGACCCCTGCACACTAACGCTACCCTACACACACTAAGGACTTCTTACACTTATACCAAGCCAATTAACCTACAAACCTGTACGTCTTTGGAGTGTGGGAGGAAACCAAAGATCTCGGAGAAAACCCACGTGGTCAAGGGGAGACGCACAAACTCCATACAGACAGCACCCATAGTCAGGATCGAACCCGGGTCTCCAGCGCTGCAAGACTGTAAGGCAGCAACTCCACCGCTACATCACCTGCGTGTCCAGTTTTATGTTTTCTCTGTTTCGACGCAACAGTTTTGATACAAACTGAGTGGTTGCTAGGTCATATCAGAGAACTGGATAACAGTCAACTACATTGTCGCGAGATAAAAAACAAAAAAAATGCTGGAAATATTGCAGATACTCTGAATCTGAAGTAAGAACAGAAAATGTTGGTAATACCGAACTGGTCAGGCAGCATCCGTAGAGGGAGAAACGGGATTAACATCTCAGGACAATGACCTAACAACAGAACTGGAAAATGGGATAACGTACATGTTTAAAGTTGCAGAGAGCACAAGAGATAAAGATAGAGAAGCAAAGAAGAATTTTGTTTAATGCCATGGCTTACATGTCTTTGAATTTTACTTCCAGCAAAAAATAAATAATCCTTGTTGGCCTGGCCATGTGAGAATGATGCAGCATGCACAACTAACTGGAGACCATCGGACTATCTTTCAACAGACTTTACTGGAGTTTATCTTGCACTAAACATTATTTTCTTCATCCTGTATCTGTACACTGTGGACAGCTTGATTGTAATCATAGTTTTGATTGTAATTACAGTCTTTCTGCTGATTGGATAGCACACAAGAAAAAAGCTTTTTACTGTACCTTGGTACATGTGACAATAATAAACTGAACCAAACTAAACAAAACATAAACAACACTTCCTGTCAGTGAAGGCAGCAAGTAGAACACAGAAACCCCACGTGATGTTTCCAATCTGCTCTATAACTGGGTATTTTTGCACGACTTAAAAATCTACAGGCATTCTCTCATGGTTCTGGATGATTCCCAGTTAGTTTACTTTGCCTGCCAGATTCATCGTTTTGTTTCCTGTAAGTAAAACCGGTTGGAGTTGCCTTTTCTTATGCCCCAGGGGACAGAACAGTGAAGCACTGTCAACCAGCCCCACAACAAATTTCAGGCCAGAGACGTAACCTGGCCTGCAGCACAGTCCGGCTCAAAGGCATTCTAAATACAAAGAGACTGCCCACACCAGGAATAACCCCTTTAAAAATCAAAGCCTTCACAAGTTCTTCCTGACTTTAATATTGTGATGTCTTCCTAATAGAGTGGAAACTTTTATACGTTCACATAAATGTCTGGTGATCACTTTGCTTTAAACAAAGGTCTTAAACAATAGTGCCATACACCAATGCATTTCACTGTCAGATTTTTTTTGGTATGGTTCTTTATTTGTCACATGTGCCAAGGTAGGGTGAAATTAATTTTATTATACAGTTCAGTTTGTTTTATTATCCTTTGGATTATTCTTCATCTGTTACCAACATTTTCCTGAAGATTCTGTGGGGCTGATTTCTAACTTGCCGTCTGAGTGCACAAGCACATGCTTTGGACATCCTCTGAATTCATAGCCAACCTGGTTCTGAAACTTCCTCCAGCCCTACAACCATATAACAGTCCCAGGGAGCAGTGGAAGCAGAAACTTTAAATATATTTAAGACTAAAATAGATGGTTTTTTAGCTGCCAAGGGGATAAGGGGCTACGGGGAGAGGGCAGGGATATGGACCTAGGTATGGTTAGTATAGTAAGACCTGAGTGATCTCCTGGACAAGTGTCGATCGCCTGGATTGGGGTCGGAGAGGAATTTCCCGGATTTTTTTCCCGAATTGGACCTGGGTTTTTATCCGGTTTTTTGCCTCCCCCAGGAGATCACGAGGTTCTTGGGGTGGAGAGGGGTGATAGCGGTATAAAGGGGAGGGTAGTGTCTTGTGTTCTGTGTCTTGTGTCTACTGTTTGTGGGTAAGTGTGTCTGTTTAGTGTTCAGCCATGAGCGAATGGCGGTGCGGGCTTGACGGACCTGGTGGTCTACTCTCGCACCTACTTTCTATGTTTCTATGTTTCTATGTAACAGTCTAGAAATTGCTTTCCTGTCTTTTAGTGGCATTAATATAGCCTCAGAGGTCATTCTGATGAAACATACTGAAGCGCCTTGACAGGATGGATGTGGAGAGGATGTTTACTCTTGTGGGTGGCACAGTGCACAGCGGTAGAGTTGCTGCCTGGAGCCCAGCGCCAGGAACCCAGGTTCGATCCTGACCTCGGGTGCTGCCTTTACAGAGTTTGCACGTTCTCTCTGTGACCTTGTGGGTTTTCTCCAGGTGCTCTGATTTCCTCCAACATTCCACAGACATGCAGGTTTGTAGGTAAATTGTCCCTAGAACGTAGGATAGAACTAGTGTACGGGTGATCGCTGGTCAGCTTAAAATCGATGGACGGAACAGCCAGTTTCCACGCTGTATCTCAAAACTAAGCTGATGAAACCCGAACTAGGAGTCGCCGTTACAAGATAATGATCACTCACTTTAAACAATGATGAGGGGAGATTTTTTCTCACGTGATTTTAAAGAGTTTCCTCCTCAAAGGATGGTGGAATAATGTACAGCACACAAACAGGCCCCTTTTGCCCACCTCATCCATGACAACCATGATGCCTATCTATAATCTCATTTGCCTGCATTAGGACTATATGTTTCGACACCAGTGTGCATAGAAATTTCTGGAATTCTCTGCCCCAGGAAGTTATGGAGACTAGAACACCAAAAGTCAAGAGTGAAGAGGAGGAGCCATCTTGGTGAACGGCTGCTAGCCAGCAGCCGTCCGTCTTAAATTCGTTTTTTTTAATAGTTTTTAGTGAGTCCTGTTTTTTTGTTTGTAGGGGATATGGTCTTTTAATGTGGGGGGTAGGTGTAACTTTATTTATAGGTCCCTACCTGGTCGGTGTGGCAGCCTTTTTTCCGGGCTGCCCGTCGACCCGTCCTCGTGGCCTACCAGCGGGCTTGGAGCGCCGTTTCTTGGCGGGAACCACCCAGCACCTCGGCCTGGGTGGCGGCACAGCATTGGAGCGCTGGAGCGGAGCGGGCGATGCCTTGCCTGGGTCGCCGCGCTGGAGCTCTGGCGAGCTGGACCGCCGTGAGCAACATCTCCGGGCTGCGGGTTTGCGGAGCGGAGAGGCGGCAAGGCGGCAGTGAGGAGAGCGGGCGCCGACTTTTTCATCTGGAGCCTGGGAGCTCCAAACCGGCGCGGCCTTGTCGGCTTCGGCAGCCGCGGGCTCCAACCAAGAAGCGGCCGTTCCAGGTGGCCCAGCCGCCGAAAGGACTCTCCCGACGCCGGGGCAAGACCACCCGGTGAGAACGGCCAGGGACATCGGGCCTCCGTACAGGCAATTGCGGTGGCCTCAATAGGCCTGACTTTGGGGTGATCATGGGGTGGGGACTGGACATTGTGCCTTCCTCCACAGTGCTATCCACTGTGGGGGGATGATTTTTTTTGTCTAATTGTAGTCCTGTAGGTCTGTGTCCAAGATGGCTGCCGTGAAGAGAGAGTGGACGCTGGCGCGCTTTGGCTGCCGCTGCTCTCTTTTCACACTGTGTTTTTGATTTTCTGTTTTTGGATTGAATTCTGTTTTTAATTTGTGTCTCTGTGATGTCTTTATTACTTGTTATATTCCGATTATATGTTTTTATTCTGATTACTATGTAAGGTGTCCTTGAGATGTATGAAAGGCGCCCATTAAATAAAATTTATTATTATTATTAAGAGTGAAGAAAGTCAAAAGTGTTTTGCCATCATATGCACCGGGACCTGAGTAATGTGGATCTGATGTGTCGGTAGACAAATTGTAATGGATCCAGATCATTACTAACGCAGCAATTGATTTGCATTGTCACCAACATCATGAACCACTTCACCACAATGGACATGAGTGGTAGTGGTCGGCTTTTCACTTTGCTCTTTGTGGGCACCGTTTTTATGGATGTCCTTTTGAAGCTAGTGACAGCCTCAGACCTTAGTAATGAGAGGTTGAAGATATCCACGAAAACTCCAGCTACTTATTCCACGCAGGTTTTAAGAATGCGACTTGGAACCCCATCAAATGTGACATCAAGGTACAATTCTGGAAGTACTTAAAGTGAAAGTAGATACATTTTTAATAATCATAGTATGAAGGCTCTGGGAAATGGGCACTGAGGAATATTTGAGGTCTAAGGTAGATGAACCGTAATCATATTAGAAGGTGGGGCAGGTGGCTTACTCCCGCTCCCATTTTCTTATGTTCTCATATCTTTGCATGAAACCAAATTGGCAAATGTATATAAAAGATGAGCATAGATTCCCAGACATAAAATTCCCCAACAGAGTATAGGAAGAACTGATGCAGTAGAGCAGTCATGTATTGAATGGTGTAATATGCTCTCTCTCCTATTTTTATTTTCAAAACAGCCTAGTGTGGACACTGAAGTTAAAGGATAGTGTGCACACTTAGTGTCATGCCCCAAACACTCTCAGTGACATATGTCCCATTATGGGCCAAGTCCCAGTATGGATCAGTTGATGTCCAAGTGTTGTCCAAGATATGCCCAGAAAGAGCTGGAAGACATGGCTTAATGTGGACAAGTAGACGTGGGTCAGTGTGAGTGAGTACTGTAGTTATGTCCCAGTGAGGACTCAATGTCCCAGTGTCGACTACGTTTCGCATTGGAAATTGAAGGAAGAGGAAAAAAAGAATGTTCAAATCTAGAATGACTTGCAAAATTGTTGACAAAAATGTTCTATTTCGTTCCCTGGCATTTTGAGTCATGTGTGCAATGAATTTGATTTGTGGCAGGTGAATACAATTTTTTTGTTTTCCATGCCTTTCCCAATTAATTAAATTGAAATGTTGCACTTAAGAACAGTTAAGTGGGCATCCAAACACAAAAGCTGAATAACTGGTCCTTTGTTACTATTCAAACACTAGACTGAATGGAATTTCTAAAAGACTCTCATTAGTACCCTGAGCCTGAAGTAAAATAAAACATTACCATAGGAACCTCATTCAGCCAGAGTTTAGAAGAAGACTTCCTGCAAATACTTGAAGGAGATACCCTGAAAAACCAGCCCTTAATGCTGTTTATGTTCTGAATACTTCATATCTGGAGGGCATTAGCTTCTCGGCTACCAAGCAGGAAAGATTTTGGAATAATGCTAGAATTCTTGGAGTCAAAATGAACAACACCGACAAGGAGTACTTGTGGAAGGGAACTTGCAATGGCAACTCAACACCTGGTGTAAACATAACATTGGAATGGATGGACGGAGCCATGGGAAAGGCAATAGATCAAGTCATCAGTGTCATTTCAGTCATCATTTTGTTCATCACGATGATCTCCTTGGGCTGCACCATGGAAATATCAAGGATCAAAGTTTACATCTTAAACCCAAAGGGAATCCTGATTGCATTGGTTTCTCAATACGGGATTATGCCATTAACAGCCTTCAGCCTCACCAAGGTATTCAAACTGTCTCCCATTGAAGCTATCTCAGTCCTGATCTGTGGCTGCTGTCCCGGTGGAACCGTTTCCAATATCTTCTCACTTGCATTGAATGGAGATATGAATCTCAGGTAAGAGTTAGTTAATTTTCAAAGATTTTGTGGGCATGTAACTAATTTCTGGCAAAAACAGAATATTGGGAAACGATGTTGCATCAGGTGTTTTGCAGATTTTCTACCTTGCTTTCACTGAAGACCTGTTTAACCTGGAAATCCAAAAAATGCAGCAGATGTAAGAACTCTGAAATAAAAGCAGAAAGTGCTGGAGCATCTGTGGGAGAGAAACTACTAATGTTTCAGGTTGAAGGCTGTCAGATTTAAATGGTGCTGTCCATTTGACTTCTTGCAGCATTTATCTTTAGTCTAAAATAATACTCATAGTGATATAGCTTATGGGCGGCACAATGGCGTAACCTTACAGCACCAGAGTCCCGGGTTCGATCCTGACTATGGGTGCTGTCTGTACGGAGTTTGTACGTTCTCCCCGTGACCTGCATGGGTTTTCTCCAAGATCTTTGGTTTTCTCCCACACTCCAAAGACGTACAAGTTTGGAGATTAATTGGGTTGTATAAAGTTAAATTTGTCCGTAGTGTGTGTAAGATAGCATCAGTGTGCAGGGATCGCTGGTCGTCGTGGACTCGGTGGGCCAAAGGGCCTGTTTCCGCACTGAATCTGTAAACTAAAGTAAACTAAAACAAGCTCTTTGCCCCACTGAGTCCACGCCTAATGTTATATTCATTGAACCTCCCCAGACTCTATCATTCACGTACACACTATCTGACTACCCATTTGGAAATGCAACGACTTAGTTTAACAACACTTCTGAAACTATCTTCATATGAACAATCATTTAAAAAGCCAGCTTTTCTTATTTTATTTATAACTTTGTTGTAGTTTGACATAATCCCCCATCACCACGACAACAAAAGCATGATTATTTTGTTTGATCGTGGCATCGTTGTTGTAACAAATGAAATACTTGCTTTTCCTCAACCTCAATGTGTAAAATATGCCAAATATAATTTTTCATGGGACACCGTGTCACTTTAAAATTCAAACACTTGCTAAAGACAGCATTTAACAATAATTGACAGTCAAATTAACCACACACCACACAGCAGCCCTGCGCCTGATGATGGAAAACGTCAACAGTATTGCACAGCAAATACCATACCATTAAATTATCACTTAGTGTCTTGAAGTAATTTTTGTTTCCCCTCTATTGCCCACTGTTTTAAATGTAAAATTGGATTCATGTATCGTCCCTGTGTAAAATGGAATAACAGGATAATAATGAGAACTTAATTCGATCCTAGTCTTAGAGATTCACTCCGTTTCTTCTATATTTTAATGTCCATTTTAAATTCCCAAGTCCACATTCATCATGAAAATTGCCAAGATAAATTTATTGCATTGTACTTACTATTCCACCTATACGCACAACAATGCCCCTAGAGTGAAGGTAGACACAAAATGCTGGAGTAACTCAGCGGGACTAGCAGCAACTCTGGAGAGAAGGAATGGGTGATGTTTCGGTTCGAGACAACTTCTTCAGACAAAGGATACAAAGGACATTTATTATCACGTACAGCCATTGGTGTAGTGAAATTTGACTTTGCAGCACACGAATAAAGATAAGACACAACATTAAAGAATTTACAGAATTTAACAATAAACATAAAAACATCCCCCCACAATGGTTCCCACTGGGGGAAGGCAGCAAAAGTCCGGCACCATCCCCTGTTCACCCATAGTCGGGCCTATGGAGGCCTCCGCAGTGGCCGCTACGGCAGCCCGATGTTTCAGGCCCTCTCGCCGGATGATGTAGTTCTGGTGTCGGGTGAACACTATCAGCGTTTTATTCTTCCCAGATTCTCATTAACCCTCCCCACATTCTGCCACTCACATAAGCACAATCCTACTGAAGAAACAAGGAACTGCAGAAGCTGAATTACAAAAGAAAAAGACATAATGTGCTGGAGTAACTCAGATTATAGAGTCATAAAGTCACAGTCATAGAGCGTGGAAACAGGCCCTTCAGCCCAACTTGCCCAAACCGACCAACATGTTTCATCTACACTAGTCCCATCTGCCTGTGTTTGGCCCACATCCCTCTAAACCTGTTCTATCCATGTACTAAATATTCTTAATGTTTCTTAAACATTGCGATAGTCCCTGCCTCAACTACCTCCTCCGGCAGCTTGTTCCATACACCCACCACCTTTTGCGTGAAAAGGTTAACCCTCAGGTTCCTATTAAATATTTCCCCCTAAAGATGTCATAGTCATACGGCTTGGTAAATAGGCCCGACAGCCCAATGAGTGCGCACCGTCTATCAGGCACCCATTTACACCAATCCTATGCCAATCCCATTTTATTCTACCCACATTCTCGTCAATTCACCCTAGATTTTATCACACAACGATTAACCTTAATTAACCTACCAACCTGCAGGTCATTGGGATGTGGGTGGAAATTGGAACACCAGAGGGTAAATCCATGCAGTCAAAGGGGATAACATGCAAACTCCAAGGAGACAGTACCAAAGACCAAGCTTGAACTTGGTCACTGGTGCTGAGTGGCAGTGGGTCCAATATCTGTGTCAATGTGCCACCAAGGGTCCAGATATAGTGGTGTCCACATGACATTTGAGGAGCTTGATTTGCAAATACCAACCAGTAAGGTCCTCATTTAAGACAGATGGTTTAGATTAGTTAGTTTAGTTTATTGTTTATTGTCACGTGTACCGAGGTACAGTGAAAAGCTTTTGTTGCGTACTAGCCAGTCAGTGGAAAGACAATACATGATTACAATCAAGCCATCCACAGTGTACAGATACATGATAAAGGGAATAACGTGAATAACCTTTAGTGCAAAATAAACTCCAATAAAGGCTGATCAAAGATAGTCCGATGGGGACATGACTTGAGAATTAAGGGACAGAAGTTTAGGGGTAACATGAGGGGGAACTTCTTTACTCAGAGAGTGGTAGCTGTGTGGAATGAGCTTCCAGTGAAGGTGGTGGAGGCAGGTTCGTTTTTATCATTTAAAAATAAATTGGATAGTTATATGGATGGGAAAGGAATGGAGGGTTATGGTCTGAGCGCAGGTATATGGGACTAGGGGAGATTATGTGTTCGGCACGGACTAGAAGGGTCGAGATGGCATGTTTCCGTGCTGTAATTGTTATATGGTTATATGGTTATATATATGGTCTCCGATGAGGTCGATAGTAGCTCATGACTGCTCTATTGTTGTTGGTAGGATGGTTCAGTTGCCTGCCAACAGCTGGGAAGAAACTGTCCCTGAACCTTTAGTTCAGTTTAGTTTCGTTTAAAGATACAGCATGGAAACAGGCCCTTCAGCCCACCAAGTCTGCGCCGAGCAGTGATCACCTGAACATTAGTTCTATCCTACACACTAGGCACAATTTAGAAGCCAATTAACTAACAAACCTGCATGTTTTTGGAATGTAGGAGGAAACCGGAGCACCTCGATAAAGTCCTCGCGGTCACAGGGAGAACGTACAAAATCTGCAGAATGTTGACCTAGCTAGTCTAGCACAGAGAAGGTTAAAGTAGCAGTCGGTGGGAGTAGAACTGAAACCTTTTGGAAAATAGTCAGAGGCATAAAAGGCACTGGTGGATTGACTTAAAAGCAATTATAGGCTCCTTCTAAATCTACGGACTTGTATCAAATAAATATTACAGGAAGTAGTCCTGTAACACAGATTGCACTATGAGTGAATAGATAAACCTTACCCACCATGTACTTTTAGAACCAACTATATTGTCTTTGCTAAGCTTTTCTGATGTTGTTTTCCTTGCAGTATTGTGATGACCACATGTTCTACTACACTGGCGCTTGGCATGATGCCCCTCCTTCTTTATCTCTACTGCAAAGGCCTGTCATTAGTTAATAAAGTGCCATACAAAGAGATTTCCATAACCCTCGTCTCAACGCTCATTCCTTGCAGCATAGGCATTTTTCTCAATCACAGATATCCGCAGTATTCAAGGACCATAACCAAGGTAGGATATTGCCATATTTATCACTTTGGTTTATTTTCTGTAGCTTCCCAAGATTCCTTGGTTTTCAGTTGATCTTTTTGGTGGCCCTTTCCTGATTTCTTGGTGCCTATGAATGTGTGACTCTATGACTCAGTGACTCTTGCCATGTATTAGATTAGATTAGATTAGATTAGATTAGATTAGATTCCTTTATTGTCATTCAGACCTTTCGGTCTGAACGAAATTTCGTTGCCTGCAGTCATACATAATAGTAATAAATAACAAAACATACAATAAACACAAATTAACATCCACCACAGTGAGTTCACCAAGCACCTCCTCGCTGTGATGGAGGCAAAAGTCTTAAAGTCTCTGCCTCTTCACTCCTTGTTCTCCCTCTGCGCTGAGGCGATCCAGGCCGAAGATGCCGCCCTCCAGTCCAGCGGACGCAGCTGTAGTTGCGGGAGCTCCGGAAACAGGTCACCAACCCGTGACCTCCCGGTCGTCCACTGGGCCCGCGGCCAAACCTCCAAAGTGATGTCGCCGCCGCCTCAGCTCCGAGTCGGGCCGCTGCCGAAAGCCGGAACGCCACCGCAGCTCCGATACATACAGTTCACAGAACCATAGCAAAGATCAAGGGCAATCGGCTCAACCAGCCCTTGTTACCCGCAATATCCACTAATCAATCCACTCACTCTATGCACCTTTTACAGTATCAAGTCCCTTCAGCTCATTTCCATTTATCCTCATTTCGTATGCTGTTTTGAATTTTTGCATGCTCTGCCTTCAGTCCTCAATACCTGGAAAGTAACCCTATTTTCACACAATTTCTTCTGAAAAAAGTGTTCCCTGTGCCAATTGTTTTATATCTGTCACCATTAAAATCTTGACTTTGCAACCATTGGAAATGGCCTCATCTTATCTTTCAAATTTTTTCCACGTATTAATCGTGCAGTACTTTGTGGCTTTCTGAAAGTGAGTTCATGTTTTCATTTCTTTCTTTGCTATACCTACATGTCATGCTGTATCTCATTGAATCTGCAGTGAAGCCTCTCAATGGCTCCTGCATTCTGCCAGTCCATACACCACTCCAAGCCCTTTTCAAATTAGATATATAATTACTATCTTGATTTCAACTTCTTGAATTTTTTAAATATTTTGTACCTTTCAGTTTATTATTGTCACGTGTACCACGCTACAGTGAAAAGCTTTTGTTTGTATGTCGAAAGACAGACTATATACATGAATACAATCAAGCCCGTCCACAATGCAAAGACAAACGATAAACTGTACAATATTTAGTGCAAAGATAGAACTCTAGTCTGATAAAGTTCAATTAAGAAAGTTCAAAAGTTTCCAATGAGGTGTATAGGAGGTCAGGACCGCACTCGAGCTGATGAGATGACCGTTCAGTTGCCTTATAACAGCTGGAAAGAAATTGTTCCTAACTGTCTAAGTATATACTTAGAATTAAATTAGCAGCTCCCTTCACAACCTTCCCAGCTCAAGCTGTTGATGTACTTTGAGTTTTGTGTTCTTAGAGTTTGGATATGTATTGTACTTTGTGTACTATTTACAAAATGTGCTGCAGTTATTCATTTAGGCCACTCACTCCCAACCCACAACTTTACCACCAAGATCACAGCAGGTTTGTGATAAAAATCATATTCATCTCCAAACCGCAAACCATTCTGAAGTGGAAATCTATCGCTGTTGAAGCATTGTCAGATCAAAAACTTACAACTCCCTAAACAACAGTGCTTGGGAAGAGTTGCAATGGTTCAAGAAAATAGCTCACCACCAACTCCTCAAAGGCAAATGGAGATCGCCAATGACTGCTGTTTAGTTTAGTTTAGAGATAGAGAGTGGAAACAGGCCCTTCGGCCCACCGAGTCCGCGCTGATCAGTGATCCCCCACACTCTAACACTATCCTACACACACACGAGAGACAATTAACAATTTTACCAAAGCCAATTAATCTACAAACCTGTACGTCTTTGGAGTGTGGGAGGAAACCGGAGCACCCAGACAAAACCCACGTAGATCATGGGGAGAATGTACAAACTCCGTGAAGACAGCACCCTAGTCAAGATCGAACTCAGGTCTCTGGCGCTGTAAGGCAGCAACTTTATGTCTATGTCTGTATGGGTGCAACGGTTATCACCTTGAATGGGGGTACAAACATACATCACCATAACTAACACTTCAACGGCAGAGCATTGACAAAGAGGATTTTTATTTTTTATTTTTAAATGTTGCTGAAAGAAAAACTAGATAGAGATAGATACAGCATGGAATCAGGCCCTTTGGCCCATCAAATCCACACTGACAATCAGCTGTACACACAAAATGCTGGTGTAACTCAGCGGGTCAGGCGGGATGCAAGATAAAGCCTCCACGTGGCGCATCCCGGGCAATGCCGACGACAGAAACCGTACCACAGTGACTGACTGAAGTGGCCAATTCTGCAACCACCGACCGTCAACCGTCACTGACCGACCGGAAAGACGTGATATAGAAGATGGCCGTGCACGAGGAAGATGAAGAAGCGGATCAGGCAGCATCCCTGGAGAAAATCGGTGACGTTTCGGGTTGGGATCCTTCTTCAGATCCCAATGTGTGGCTGACTATCAGCCACCCATTTACACTAATCCTACACTCATCACTATTTACTCCATAATGTTATCAATTCTGCCCAGATTCTACCAGTCATCCACACAATTAACAGCAGCCAAGTAACCTATCTACCCTAAATGTCTTTGGGACGTGGGGAGAAACAGAGCACCCGGTGAAAACTCACGCGGTCACAAGGAGAACATGTAAACTCAAACAGCGCTAGAGGTCAGGATCAAACCAGGTCTCTGGAGCTGTGAGGCAGCAGCTCTACCAGTTGCTCCACAGTGGCGCAGTAATATTCAGTCATTTTAAGCCCGCATTAGCCTGTGTTAGCTCTCATCTGCTACTGGACCCATTGGACATAAAAAAGTATAAATTTCATCCCACCAATTACTTCCAAAACTTCAAGCAGAAAACTCACTTATATATATAAAACAATGATAGTGCACAGACAAAAACAATGCCTCAAATCTATGTAGTTCAGAGCTTATTTGGAGGTTGAAGTGTTTAATAGCTGATGGTTGTGGGGAAGAAGCTGCACCAGGAAGTTACAGTTTTCAGGCTCCTATACATTCTTCTCGATGGCAGAAGTGAAATGAGAATGTAGCTGGGATGGTGTGGGTCTCTGGTGATGATGGCTGTTTTTTTGAGGTAGCAACTCTTATAGATCCGTTTGATGGTGGGGAGGTCTGTACCCATGATGGACTCGGTGTGTTCACAACTTTTTGCAATCTTCTTCGATACTGGGCATTCAAGTTACTGAACCAGGCTGTGATGCAACCAGTCAATATGCTCTCCATTGTGCACCTGTAGAAGTTCAAGAGAGTATTTGTTGACATACCGAATCTCCTCAATCTTCTAAGGAAGTAGAGGTGTTGATGGCTTTCTTCATGATTTCATCAATGTGCTGGGACCAAAACAGATCTACAGAGGTATGCATGCCCAGGAATCTGAAGTATCGAATCTCATTCACATCCACAATAGCAGTTTTAAAATTTAATTTTTATTCCTGTAGTGGTGAGGCATTGTAGAACTTTCAAAGTTGATCAAAAAAGTTGCAGAACTCATTTGAGTTGAAATCAGGGACTAATTATGGCAAAGATATTACTAAAGATGCAATATTGATATCTGAGACTTTGGTGTATTGATTGAATTTTATTGGAATAATCTCACTTCTTTCTTTTTCAGACTGGCCTGTTTATTCTTCTCATTGCTGCAATAATAATTGCCATCTTGTCAGCAATGTCGATTGGGGATATTTTGTGGACACTTTTCTCTCCTCACCTAATTATCACCACAGTACTGATGCCCATTATTGGATACACTTCAGGATATGCTCTTGCGACCTTATGCAGATTACCTGAAAGGTAACACGTGTTACTCATTGCAGTACAAATAGTTTAGTCACAACAATTGAAATGGTTGTTTCTAATGGCATCATTCTTTACAATTCAACAACCAAAATGTAAATACAATATTACATGCATAAAAATTATAGTGGAAGTACATATTAGAGGCAGAAACAAAAAGCTGGAGTAACTCAGCGGGACATGCAGCATCTTTGGAGAGAAGGAATGGGTGACGTTTCGGACCTGAAGATCAGTCTGAAGAAGGGTCTCGACCCGAAACGTCACTCATTCCTTCTCTCCGGAGATGCTGCCTGTCCCGCTGAGTTACTACAGCATTTTGTGTCTACATTCGATTTAAACCAGCATCTGCAGTTCTTTCCTATACATATTAGAGGCTTTGCTATGCTGTTTGTATATATTGGGTATGCAAGCAAATAATTTCACTGTGCCTTGTCACATGTGACAATGAAGTACTCCATTCCATTAAGAGATAAAAGAGAGATAACCATTGTAATGTAGAAACTATTGTATGGCAGTGTTCATGTACAACATACTGAGGTGTCTGCAAAAGGGTCTTGAGCTAAAGGTCACCTATTCATATTGAGTCTGATGAAGAGTCTCAACCCAAAACATCACCTATCCATAGGTACACAAAATTGCTGGAGGAACTCAGCGGGTGCAGCAGCATCTATGGAGCGAAGGAAATAGGCGACGTTTCGGGCCGAAACCCTTCTTCAGACTGGATCACCTATCCATGTTCTCCAGGGATGCTGAGATACTCCAGCACTTTGTTTCCTTGTGTTTTAAAATAACCAACTCTGAGCACCTGATGATCGAGAACGTTCTGACTTTGTATAAGGAAGAGACAGATATCTCAAAATTCATTTTGACAAAGTAGGCCATTCAGGCCATTGGATCTATGTTGGCTCACTGAACAACCCCATCACTTCTATTTCCCCTCCTATTTACCTGCAATCTTCCCTCCTCTCTCACATGCCCACCAATTCTCAAGCCACCTATAGTACATTAGGGGAAATTTACAGAAACCACTTAATCTTCTAATCATTTCTAAATTGTTTCCAAAAATAAATCACAATCACTGGTAGATAGATGGTCTGTGTGATCATGAGTGGAATTGCTGTAATCCTAATCATATAGCCACGCATACAGATGGTATCAAGTTAGGAATCATAGCCTTGGAATTTCTCCATAGCATTGAGTTTGGATGCAATATCGGTAAAACTGTATATTTTTAAGTGAAAGGTTGCGGATGCGAGGGAAAAGAGATTTAGTTGTCTGACTCCACAAGCCCTTCATGCATAGATATGAGAAACATTCAAAAAGTCACTAGAATCATGGCTTTTAGAAAATGGAAGATGCCATGCCTAATAATTGCTATTGTTTTCAGTGCTAAGTAATCCAAAATGGAGTAAATGACCACATCCTACAGTGCCCTCCATAATGTTTGGGACAAAGACCCATCATTTATTTATTTGCCTCTGTACTCCACAATTTGAGATTTGTAATAGAAAAAATCACATGTGGTTAAAGTGCACATTGTCAGATTTTATTAAAGGGCATTTTTATACATTTGGTTTCACCATGTAGAAATTACAGCAGTGTTTATACATAGTCCCCCCCCATTTCAGGGCACCATAATGTTTGGGACACAGCAATGTCATGTGAATGAAAGTAGTCATGTTTACTATTTTGTTGCATATCCTTTGCATGCAATGACTGTTTGAAGTCTGCGATTCATGGACATCACCAGTTGCTGGGTGTCTTCTCTGGTGATGCTCTGCCAGATCTGTATTGCAGCCATCTTTAGCTTATGCTTGTTTTGGGGGCTAGTCCCCTTCAGTTGTCTCTTCAGCATATAAAAGGCATGCTCAATTGGGTTCAGATCGGGTGATTGACTTGGCCACTCAAGAATTAACCATTTTTTAGCTTTGAAAAAACTCCTTTGTTGCTTTAGCAGTATGTTTGGGATCATTGTCTTGCTGTAGAATGAACCACCGGCCAATGAGGTTTGAGGCATTTGTTTGAACTTGAGCAGATAGGATGTGTCTATACACTTCAGAATTCATTATGCTACTATCATCAGCAGTTGTATCATCAACGAAGATAAGTGAGCCAGTACCTTCATCAGCCATACATGCCCAGGCCATAACACCCCCACCACCGTTTCACAGATGAGATGGTATGCTTTGGATCTTGGGTGGTTCCTTCTCTCCTCCATACTTTGCTCTTGCCGTCACTCTGATATAATCTTCGTCTCATCTGTCCACAAGACCTTATTTTCCAGAACTGTGGTTGGTCTTTTAAGTACTTCTTGGCAAACTATAACCTAGTCATCCTATTTTTGTGGCTAACCAGTGGTTTGCATCGTGCAGTGTAGCCTCTGTATTTCTGTTCATGAAGTCTTCTGCGAACAGTGGTCATTGACAAACCCACAACTGACTCTTAAAGAGTGCTTCTGATCTGTCGGACAGGTGTTCGGGGATTTTTCTTTTTTATAGAGAATTCTTCTGTCATCAGCTGTGGAGGTCTTCCTTGGCCTGCCAGTCCCTTTGCGATTAGTAAGCTCACCAGTGATCTCTTTCTTCTTAATTATGTTCCAAACAGTTGATTTTGGTAAGCCTGAGGTTTGGCTGATGTCTCTAACAGATTTATTCTTGTTTCTCAGTCTCATAATAGCTTATTTGACTTTCATTGGCACAACATTGGTCCTCATGTTGATAAACAGCAATAAAAGTTTCCAAAGGTGATGGAAAGACTGGGGGGAAAACTAGCTGAGAGCTCTCTTATACCTGCATTAAGGAGGCATTTAAACACACCTGAGCAATTACAAGCGCCTGTGAAGCCATGTGTCCCAAACATTATGGTGCGGTGCCCTGAAATGGGGGGACTATGTATAAGCACAGCTGTAATTTCTACATGGTGAAACCAAAATGTATAAAGATGGCCTTTAATAAAATCTGACAATGTGCACTTTAACCACATGTGAGTTTTTCGATTATATATCTCAAATTGTGGAGTACAGAGGCAAATAAATGATGGGTCTTTGTGGTGGCGCAGCGGTAGAGTTGCTGCCTTACAGCCAATGCAGCGCCGGAGACCCGGGTTTGATCCTGACTATGGGTGCTGTTGGTACAGAGTTTGTATGTTCTCCCTGTGACCTGCGTGGGTTTTTCTCCGTGATCTTCGGTTTCCTTCCACGCTCCAAATACGTACGGGTTTGTACGTTAAGTGGCTTGGTAAAATGTTTTTTTTAATTGTCCCTAGTGGGTATAGGATAATGTTAATGTGTGGGGATTGCTGGTCGGCGCGGACCCGGTGGGCCAAAAGGGCCTGTTTCCGCGCTGTATCTCTAAACTAAACTAAAAATTATGGAGGGCACTGTATCTGGCTTTGTAGCCAGTACTCATAGTTGTGTCTTGCTATCTCGTGCAGTAAATCAAATTGGCTGAAGATTGATTTCTGTGATGGTGGGGATTTTGGGAGAAAGCCAAGATGAATCGTCTACTTGGCACTTCTGACTGAAAATGGTTGCAAATTATAGCAAATGTGCCACTGTAGCTGACTCATAATTGTTGTTACAATTACAAATGGACATTAAGTGCTGGCATGCTGTAAATGGTTTTCTAAAAAATATCCTCCCCTGTAATTTCAATGGAAATGTTAAGTTCTTTGATGAGGGCATCACTGACATTAATTTGTATGTTGCTACTTTTTTGAATTCTCCCTGTTTGGAAGCTGAATGCCCTCACATCCGCGCCATTTCATCTGCAGCATATTTGCTGAACCTTTATTGCTCCACTTGCCCCATCTGTATACTTACTTCACATCGTTATGTTCAAGCCACTGGGAGAACCATTAAAAAGATCGCCATCTTGAAACCCGCTTTCAACATGTTTCCCCTCCTATTGCAGGTGTAAACGGACTGTTTCCATGGAAACTGGATGCCAAAATGTTCAGCTGTGTTCCACCATCCTGAAAGTTGCATTCTGCAGAGAGGAGATTGGTGCTCTTTACTTATTTCCATTAATCTTCTTGGTGTTTCAAGTTTCAGAAGCACTAATTCTTGTTGTGATCTATCGAAGCTATGAAAGGATAAAAATGTATCAGCAAAATGGTGAGTAAAACCAGTCGTCCATCACTGATTCAATGAACTTGGCTTTCATAAAGTAATTCCCCTTCTCTACTCTGCTTGCAAGGTAACACCAAGTCAAGGTGATGCTCTTTCCACACTTCAATGAGGAATAATACCTGTGTTCACTGGCACACTTGCTGTTGAATCAATTAACATAGTCTATTACGGTGCCTATTACTCTTAGGAGGTAGTGATAAGATATATATCCCTAATAGCACTGATTGCAGAGGATGCCTTGGATGAAGTGATGGAAGCTATTGGTCAACCAGACAAGGAAACCTGATAGAATCCAATAGCAAGGTCAGAAAGCTAAACCTAAATAAACTACCTTGATACCATCAATTCAAAATATTTGGAGGCACAGACTGCAAATGCTGAAATCTTGAGCAAAAAAACAAACTGCTGGAGACACTCAGCAGGTCAGACAGCATCTATGGAGGGAAATGGACAAACGGCATTTCAAGTCATTACACTTCTTTAGTTAGGAAAGATCATGACCTGAAATGTCAACTGTCCATTTCCCTCCGCAGACGTTGCCTGACTTGCTGAGTTCCACCAGCAGTTTACTTTTCCTCATAATTCAGCTAAATTCATCAACAGGTGTCAGACTTTGCAAGATAGCTTTCAGCACCATATTGGAGACGTCTTTACATTGTTATGTTAATGCTAATACCTACTTGTGAACACAAAAGAATAAACCTGCCACAGTTGCACAGATTTATTGTGTATTTTTCTAGGTACCAATAGGATTTACCTAACTGCAGCGAAGACAACAGATCAACTTCCCCACCCTGAATTTGAAAACCCTTGTGACTCAACAGAAACCGTAAAAATCAATAACATGGAGATCTCCATATAAGCATTGCGAGAATTCACTTAAACTATTTCACAAAATGTGTTTATATATATACTGTATAACCTAGCACATAAAAGATAAGACATTTACAATGTGGCTCGTGGCCCAGATTTTAAAAGATAATGAATTAAATCAAAATAATTCAGACCTGTGTGGTGTGCGTGCATATTTATATTGTCAGATTTTTACACCTTTATTTTCTCCTTTACTTGTCAAAGCAGGTTGATTCCTGCAAATGGGAGGGGAGATGGGGAGATTGACTTGGCCAATAGCATTTTCAAATAATTTAGAATGAGAGATGATTTCCTTGAAATGCACACATTTTATTATCATGTATGATAGGGTGGATGCAGGCATTTATTTGCCATGGCTAGTGCCAAGGACCTAGCAGTCATGATCTCAGAATAAGTGGTCTACCTTTCAGTTTTGGGGGTGGGGGTAGTGAATCTTTGGATTCAAGAAGTTGTGGAGGCTCAGGTGCAATATTATAATGCACTTTATAAAAAATCGAGTAATCTAATAGTTAATTTCATAAAATGTTCCATGAGGATAATTCAACATTAAAATATGATGGAAATGTTTCATATGGACTCAGATTGTGATTAACTGAGGATAAAATGCTAGAGTAACTTTTTAAAAACATCATAATTTTAACTAGTTTCATTTTAATGGATTTTAAATCTCTTATTTTCAAAACCATTGAATAGCCATGGCAGCTTTGACATTGTCAAAGTTGGGGTGTGTCTTACCATCTGTGGGAACTCAGCGGGTCAGGTAGCATCTCTTGTGAAAAAGGATGGGTGACATTTCAGGTCAGGACCTTACTTCCGACTGCTAGTAAATAGGTGGTAACTGGAGGTAAGAATAGGCCGGAACAATGCAGGACCAGCCTGCATGATCAAGGAAGGTTGGAGCCGATAATGGCCCATTGTTGGCTGGGGAAGGGGTGATAACTAAGGGATGCAATAACTAATACAGATTTGCTTAGCATGCAATACTCCTGCAAGTATTGGAACCAACTGAATGAATTAATAAGTTTATTGGCTAAGTATTCACATACAAGGAATTTGCCCTGGTGCTCTGCCCACAAGTGACAACATGACATACATTGACAGTTAGGAATGACATATAAAACATTAAACATTAATAATAAAACATTATCGATTAAACATGTGAATTAAATAAAATACCAGAGCAAAAGGAGGCTACAGATTTTTGGTTATTGAATAGAGCTACTACTCGTGTAAAAAAGCTGTTTTTATGTCTAGCTGTGGCAGCTTTAATAGGCCAGAGTCACCTTCCAGAGGGAAGTGATTCGAAGAGTTTGTGGCCAGGGTGAGAGGGGTCAGAGATGATCTTACCCGCTCGTTTCCTGGCCCTTGTAGTGTACAGTTCGTCAATGGAAGGAAGGTTGCAGCCAATAACCTTCTCTGCTGATTCGCTGCAGCCTCCAGGTGTCGTGCTTGGTGGCTGAGCCAAACCAAACCATAATGGGGAAGGTGAGGACAGATTCTACGATGGCAGTGTAGAATTGGACCATCATTGCCTGTGGCAGATTGTGCTTCCTCAGCTGCCGCAGGAAGTACATCCTCTGTTGTGCCTTTTTGACTGTGGAGTCGATGGTAGCCCCCCACTTAAGTTCCTTGTAGATGGTTCCCAGGAACTTAAGACTCCACAGATGCGACTGTGGTGTTGTTGATGGTGAGTGGGGTGAGGGGAGGGGGCGCTCTCCTAAAGTCTACAATCAATTCCACTGTATTAAGAGCATTGAGCTCCAGGTTGTTGCGATGGCACCAGGACGCCAGCTGTGTCATTTCCAGTCTGTGGCAGATTCCTCCCCATCCTGAATCAGTCAAATCAGGGTCGTGTCGTCCGCAAACTTGAGAAGCTTGACAGAGGAGTCATTGGAGGTGCAGTCATTGGTGTAGAGAGTAGAGGGGAGATTACACAGCCTTGCGATGCTGCTATGCTGAGGGTATGCGGGTCCGAGATGTGCATTCCCAGCCTCACATGCTGCTTCCTGTCTGTCAGGAAATTGGTGATCCACCGACAGAGGGGTTCAGGCACAGTCAACTTGGAAAGTTTGGACTGTAGTAGCTCTGGCACAATGGTGTTGAATACAGAGCTAAAATCAACAAACAAAATCCTCACATAGGTCCCCTGGCAGTCTAGATGCTGGAGGATGAAGTGCAGGCCCATGTTGATTGCGTCATCCACAGATCTATTGGCCCGGTATGCAAACAGCAGAGGATCCAGCAGGAAGTTTGTGATATTTTTCAGCTTGGCCAGCATAAGCCTTTCAAGGGTCTTCATGACTACATAGGTCAGTGCAACAGGCCTGTAGTCATTAAGGTAATCCTTGCCTTTTTTGGGTACAGGGACAATAGTGGAGACTATGAAGCAGGCAGGGACAGTACAGGTTGTTCGGCACAGAGCTTGAGAGGAGGGGGAAACATTGGCTTTTCTGTCTTCAGAACAGCCTCTCCACCTCCTCTATTTTTATTGTTGAGAGGTGATGTTGCGCAGCACGGAGGGAGTGCGTAGTGGACAAGGACGTAGTCTTTTGCAGTCAAGGACGCAGTCTTTTGCAGTCAGGCTGTAATTGGGTGTTAAGCGGTGATTGGAGAGAGGTGGGTGGGAAAGGGTCCAGTCTTTTCAGACTGGAGTCTTGCTTTAAGTAGGTGTGAAGTGGTGATTGGGGAGGAGTGGGTGTAGAAGGGTCCAGTCTTGCAGACTGGGGTCAGGCTGTTAGTGGGTGTGAAGTGTTGGTTGGGGTGGGAAAGGGTCCAGTCTTTTCAGACTGGAGTCTTGCTTTAAGTAGGTGTGAAGTGGTGATTGGGGTGGAGTGGGTGTAGAAGGGTCCAGTCTTGCAGACTGGGGACAGGCTGTGAGTGGGTGTGAAGTGTTGGTTGGGGTGGGAAAGGGTCCAGTCTTTTCAGACTGGAGTCTTGCTTTAAGTAGGTGCGAAGTGGTGGTTGGGGAGGAGTGGGTGTAGAACGGTCCAGTCTTTACAGACTGGGGTCTGGCTGTGTTGGTTGGGGAGGAGATACCAGGGTTATGTTTCTGCTTGTCAAACCTACAGAACTCATTCAAGTCGTTGGTCAGCTGACGATTGTGCACATGAGGCTTTCCTCTTGTAGCTGGTGATTTCTTACAAGCCCTTCCAAACTGAAGTCACTAGCTGAGAACTTGCTCCTCATCTTCTCAGAGTACCTTTCCTTGGCAGCTCTGATTCCTCTTCTCAGCTTGTACTTTGCCTGCCTATAGAGGTCTGCATCCCTGCTCCTGTAGGCTTCCTCTTTGGCTGTATTGTTGACATCAATGGATAACACTAATGCTGCAGTTGTTATTTTGACACTGGTTATTTCACTGCTTATAGGTGTGCAACAGTGCACCAACACTTCTCTGCAGCATTTCTTAATTGAATAGTTTAATCAGATCTTGTGTAAGTTCATGTGTTCCTTTAACCAACTGTTAAAAAGCAAAAACAGAAAATGCTGGAAATATTCTGAAGGTTGGGGAAGGACAGTATTATATTATTAATTGCAACCGCAAAGTCCCATTCACCCATCTCCCCAGTATTCCCTGGCCAATGTTAGTCCCTGGTTCAATTCTCTCCTTGACTTTGTAGTTCCACCAGTAAGTAGTTTGTAGGCAGGAAACATTGCTACACCAGTGGTTGGGAGAGTGAACTTTTAAAATGATGAACACCATCCCAATCAAGTTGTGTGCTTTGTCTTGAATGGCATCTATCTTCAGTGGTATTGAAGCAACATACTCAAAGAAGATGCGAGGTGTTGCAATTTGGGAAGTCTAACATGGGCTCTGGAGAATGTTGTAGTGCAGAGGGATCGAGGAATGCAGGTGCATGGTTCCTTGAAGGTGGTCGCCAGTAGATAGAGTGGTCAAAAAGGCGTTTGACAAATTGACCTTCATCAGTCAGAGTAGTGAGTATAGAAGTTGGGAGGTCATGTTGCAGTTGTATAAGATGTTGGTGAAGTCACATTTAGAGTATTATGTTCAGTTCTGGGCTCCATGTTATAGGAAAGATGTTGTCAAGGTGGGAAGAGTACAGAGAAGATTTACAAGGATGTTGCCAGGGCTAGACAATCTGAGCCAAAGGGAGAGGTTGAGT
The DNA here is from genome assembly GCF_010909765.2 of Amblyraja radiata. Lineage (NCBI taxonomy): Eukaryota > Metazoa > Chordata > Chondrichthyes > Rajiformes > Rajidae > Amblyraja > Amblyraja radiata. The sequence continues at coordinate 21,796,888 of NC_045964.1, forward strand.
AGGCTGGGACTCTAATCCTTGGTGCACAGGATGAGGGGTAATCTTATTGAAGTATATAAAATCACGAGGGGAATACATCGGGTAGATGCAGAGTCTCTTGCCCAGAGTAGGGCAATCGAGAACCAGAGGACATAGGTTTAAGATGAAGGGGAAAAGATTTAATAGGAATCTGAGGGGTACCCTTTTCCACACAAAGAGTGGTGGGTGTATGGAACAAGCTGCCCGAGGAGGAGGTTGAGGCAGGGACTATCCCAACATTTAAGAAACAGTTAAGACAGGTACATGGATAGGACAGGTTTGGAGAGATATTGACCAAACGAGGGCAGATGGGACTAGCTGGGACATGTTGGCCAGTGTGGGCAAGTTGGGCCACAGGGCTCGTTTCCACACTGTATCAATCTCTAAGTGAAGAATATCAATCGCACTCCAGATGGTGGAATAGCTTTTATTTTCTGGTTTTAGTTGCTCTGAAGTACCCAGCCTCTGATCTGCTCTTGTATATATGGTCCATAGTGATTTCCAAGAGGCAGGTGACAGGGAATTCAGTAGCAGTACTGCTGTTGAATGCCTAAACATTCTACATTTAGATTGTGGGCGAATGTCCTTGCCTGGCATTTGTGTAGTGTCAAATTCATTTGTTATTCATTCCACTAAGCCTGTAGTACACATATTTAAGATGGGGACATGTTTTAATGCAAAATCTATAAACATCTATAAACAGGAGAGCATTCACTCAATCCATGAGTTAATAATCAAAACAACAATGTTTTACAAGGTGACGAATGCTGCTACTATGAGCATCAGCTACTTTAGAATAGTAAATGCTGGACTCTGGAGCAACAAAGAGTCTGCTGGGGAGCTTAGGAAGCATCGGCGGAGGAAAATAGGCAGCTGATGTCTGGCTTTGGGACCCTTCATTCGGCCTTCCAATTGCAGGCCCTTGACCCGAAATATTGACTATCCATTTCCCTCCACGGATGCTGCCTGACCCGCCAAGTGCCTCCTGCAGATAATCTTTTGTAACAGTTGGAGTATTCAAGCCACATAGACAAATGATTAAATCCTGCTGCATTAAACGAGCCAAATGCACAGCAACTGGCTTGAGTCATTGTTTCTGCAATCCTGTAAACCTTGGTAGTGCAACAGCAAAATATTGCAGATGCAACAAGTTAGAAAGATGAACATTAACAAGTTTAGTATATGGAATTAAAATTCAATGCACTACTGAAAATTAAAAAGCCTTAATCATAGCAACTGAATGTAGTCGGTAGGAGCGGTGAACGTAGCCACTTCAGCAACTTTATATTTTGTTGCACTTTTTTTACAATATACAGTTAATTGATCAACAGGTGCAATGCGTGAACTGTGAACCCCTTCTTGCACTAGGGAAACTGTCAAACTTCCAGTATTGGCCATTATGTTTTAGGTCACCCATACTTTAGGATCTATTATTGTATTTTTGTAAAAAAAGTGCCAGTGTGACAAATTCTAGCAAAAGTTCAAAAACATTAAAATTATCAAACTCAAAGTAACTATGTACATTCTTTATTTAAAAGGAGTACATTAGAGAAATGTAATTTACATCATTACATTTAATACCAAAAGTAAAAAAACATTGGATTCATTGCAAATAAACCAAATCCAATAAAGTAAATGAGTAATTTAAATCTGTAAGTGACAAGTTAAATGAATGCAGTTCAATAAATGCAACTACAGTTTTAACAAATTTAAAATTTGCATTTTTCACACAAATTCAATTCTTTACATCAACCTTCACTCACTCAAGTCCACATCAACAGGCTTATTAGTCTGTACTCTCACCAGAAGGTGATCGGGTACGTGATCTTGCACGATCTCCAGTGGTCATTGAGGAATGGCCTTTCTGCTCCTTAGCAGGAGCAGGTGATCTACTATCAGATCGGGATTTACTGCGACTCCTACTCCTGGAACGGCTGTAGGACTTACGGTCCCTGGAGCGAGACCTGGAAGAGCTTCGGCTACGGGAACGAGACCTACTGCGAGACCTGAAAAAAAAATGTACATTTGAATCGACAGAACAAAATACTACTTATCTCAAACTCAGTCTAGAAGCAGACGTAACAAGTTTAGGTTAATTTAATCCCGTTAATATCCAACAAATATGGTAGCAACTCAAACCAAATGTATACATTTAACCATCTAGCCTGCACTGTGTTAGTTATTAAACAGAACCTTGTCTTTATCTAAGGAAAGATATATTTGTGAAGAAGAGTGCAACAAATAATCACCACATTAATTCCTGGCATCCTCTGACAGATTAAGTAGTCTATATTCTTGTTTCAAAGGATAACAAGTCAGCTCAATAAAATATATCATAGGGTTGATGGGGGAATTGCAGGGATAGTATCTAGAACCAACAGTCTCAGTTTTAAATAAGGGTCTGAAAATTACAAATTAAATTACATTTCTTCACCTACAGAGCAACAAATTTTGGAAATTCACAAAGGCTTCAGACACTTTGTCACTGGGTATATTTAAGACATAAACTAGAAGAATTGTAGCTATCAAGGAGTTAGTTTAATCTTGGATTGTAAAAGTTCTAGAAACAGTAATCAGGATTAGTAGAAACAAAGATGCTAGTTTATACGAAAGAGACACAAAGTGCTGGAGTAACTCAGCGGGTCAGGCAGCAAATCTGGAAGAAAAGGATAGGTGAGGTTTCAGGTCAGTAACTTTCTTCAGACTAATGAGTTCGTCCTGCAATTTCCTAAGATGCATTGCACTGAGACTGATCTACTTAAGTGGATTAAGGCCTTTCAATGCATCCAACAGAACTTGCAATACACCTTTTTGAGCAATTACCTGCGTGGTTTACTTTCCTCAACCACTCTGATCTTCCTTCCATTGAGCTCTGTACCAGAGAGCTTCTCAAGAGCATTTTTCACATCACTGTAGGAGGCAAACTCAACTATTCTAGAAAAATAGAAAAACAGACGTAAGTTTGTATTCACAGACTGGGCTTCAACATTTGAAACAGGAGTAGACTGTTCAAGCCCCTCAACTGCTCCACCAAGCCATAAGATCATGGTTAATTATTTAACATCGCACCACTCTCCTGCATTAACCTCATACAGCTCAATTCCTTTAAACTTGGAATCCATCTTGAATAAACTCAGCAGACTCTTGGGCAGAAAATTCCAATGATTCACTACCTCCTGCATGAAGACATTTTGTCTCACCTCCATCGCAATTGGTTGGCAGAATTGACAAAATAGCCCTTAAACACCAATATCAGATCCCTTCCCCATTTTGACTTTTCCATCATCATCTTAGGGGCATGGGCTTGCAGCCAATATCGATTAAATGTCCAAAGAAATATTGAATTAGCCTCATTTAATATACCCTTCCCCTTCTGCTCCAACTCCATTTACAGATTTGTAGATGACATTGCTGCGGTATGCTGGAACTCTAATACTGGCAAGACAGATCAGGAGGGGGAAAGAGCATGGTGTCAAGGCAACAACCTTGTTCTCAATGTCAGCAAAACTAAGGAGCTGATCTTCAGTTTCAGGAAGGAATTGCCTCAGTCTATTAATGATGCTAAAGTGGAAATAGTCGCGAGCTGCAAGTTTTTAGGTGACAATATCACAAATTATTCGTCCCGGTCCACCAATATTACAATCTAGAAAGCACATCAATGCCTATTTATCCTCGAGGCTAAGAAAATGTAGCATGTCTCTAATGACTGCTAGAGCGGCACAGTGGCATAGCAGTAGAGTTGACGCCGTATGCCCCTGTACCACTTAGGCGATTTTTTAGGCGACTACGCTGTCGCCAAATGGTCGCCAGGGAGTCGCCTGTATGATCGCGAGTAGTCTCCTCAGTCGCCCAAAGAATTTCTGGTCTCCGCTGGATTTTGAAATGTTCAAAACTTTTCGGCGACAGTTGGCTTGACGCCAATGAGCGTAGCTTGACTTCTCCTGACGTAGGTGCGGTCGTAGGTTGTCGCCAGGATGACGTAGGTTGTTGCCACTGCTGACTGTTTTTTTTTGTTGTTAAAGTATGATTCTATTTCAAATTCTATGTAGAAGGGGGGCCCAGTCACCAGTTTTTCAGCGACCTGCTACGACTATGACAGTCACCTAAAAATAGCCTGTGGGACAGACCCATTACACTGCCAGAGACCCAGGTGTGATCCTGACTAAGGGTGCTGTTTATACAGAGTTTGTACATTCTCCCGGTGACAATGTGGGTTTTCTGTGTGGTCCCGTTTCCTCCCATACTCCAAAGATGTGCATGTCTGTAGGTTAATTGGCTTAAGTAAATTGTATAAAATTGGCCCTAGTGTGTAAGTTAGTGTACGGAGATCACTGGTAGGCACGGACTCTGTGGGCTGAAGAGGGTGTTGCCGCGCTGTTTCTCTAAAGTCTAAAATAATCTTAATATCTACAGAAGCATCCTATCTAGCACCACAGCTTGGTATGGCAACTACACTGTCCAAGATCTCAAGAAATTGCAGAGTTGTGAATGCAACTCAGTGCATTACACAAAGCAGCTTTATCTACTACCCTTGCACCCCCATCCCATCCATACTTCACTTTGCCACTGGAGAGCAACAAGGACCATTCATACTCTGGTTATATTTTCTTCCCTCTATTGTTAAGTTGATATAAAAGTTTGAAAGCACAAATCACCACTCAAGAACAGCCTCTTCCCAGCCGTTATCACTCTTGACCAGAACTCTCATATGCTGGGGATGTCGTTCCGATCTTTCAATCTACCTTGTTATGGCTCTTGCACATTTTTTAAATCTGCACTTTCTCTGTAACTGCAACACTATATCCTGAACTGTTTATTTTCTCTTTTGCACTACCTGATGTACGGGATAATTTGCATGAGCGCGCAAAACTACGTTTTTCACTGTATCTCAATATAAAGCCAACCATAAATCACTACCCACTTCCTCAGTCCCTGCCATCATCTGTTCTGATGACTGGATGTTCCACACCAGTGGCTCAGACAATTTTGTTCTTAACTATAGCTTCCCCTTGACCATAATCAACAGGGACCTCACTGCATTTTCTGCACTGACCCGTCTCTTCTGCCAGCAAGTTACAGGGAATCCTTGTCCTCATTTTCCAATCTAGCAGTTTCTACATTCAACAGATCATCCACTCTACTTCTGCCACATTCAACAAGATTCCCACTCCCCTTCCCGCATTCTCAAGAGACTGCGTAATTGACTCCCTGGTTCATTGCTTCTTGCAACTGCAGCAGATGCAGCACCTGCTTCTTAATTTTGGCCATTGCTAGCATTCTGGAATCAAAACATTAATTTCAAGTGGCACAGCATTTCACTTGCACTTGTTTCATAATAGGATTTTGCATTTGATGGTCACAATATAGCTTCCTCGTTAATGAGAAACTAAATGCAGACTGTTTGCAAAGTGGTCACTCATCTACTCAGTCTGCAAGGAAGAATACAAACTTCCATTCACCCTTCACTTTAATTCTCCACCCCACCCCTGCCTCCGTTTTATGCTGTTTTATTCTGTCCAATTCTGTTCCAATCACACCCAATGCAAGACTGAGGAACAGCTATGTTGCATCCTTTGGGACAATACTGAATGCAGATAACTAGCCTCTCCTGCTTGTTAAATTTGGCTAGCTCTGATGAGGTCACCCACTTGTAAAAGTAACTTGTTTTACTGATTTATTGGATTATATGCTTCAAATTTTCAGACACTGCTGTCATGCTTCTCACAATTCCAGCATGTCCTTTTGTTTTTCTTATTCGCTATTTGTTCTCCTTCACCCATTAACTAGACAGCTGTAAATGAATGAAGTCTGGACAATTTCAATCTCCTCCCAATAGTATCCCTTTTTCTCCACCCCTTGCCCACACTGCACGGTAAAATGTTTTGCTTGCTTCTGGTCCTGAAGGGTCATTGATCTGAAATAATAACTGCTTTCCTTTCCATGGGATGCTGACTGATCGGTGAGTATCCCAACAATTTATTTGTTTTTAGATTTGCAGGCATTGGTGCTGACTGTAAGGAGGGTCTAAGACTGCAATATAGAATTGCAAGATGGGAAGTGCAATGACAGATGAAATTTAATTTGGATAAGTATTTATTTTTGAATTATTTATATTTTGGAAGGACTAATAAAGCTAGGGCTTTCAGAATAAATGGCAAATTCCTAGGAAGCATTGAGGAACACACATTATATCGTGTACATGTCCAAAGACACCTGAAGGTGGCAGCACAGGTAGATAAATGGGTGAAGGTACATTTCAATACTAGCCTTCGTTAGTTGGACACAATACAAAAGTTGGGAGGTTATGGGGACAACTTCATAAAACACTGATTAGGATACTGTGTGCAGTTCAGATTGCTACAATACAAGGGGGAAATGGTTGCACAGCATTTTAGTTGGGATCTAGTATTTCAGTTGTGAAACTCTTGATTTGTTTTTCTTGGAGCAGAGGATGCCAAGAAGGAATCTAATTGAGGAAGATAAAATTACAAAGGACATAGAATAGATAATAAGAGTTTTTTGCTCAAAGGTGGATAACATCATAATAAGGGATAAGTGGTTTAGACAGAATCCAAAGAATGTTTTGAGTGGCAGAAATCCTGAACGCCCAGCCTTGAGGGATCATGGAGTCAGTTAAAGTAAAGATGCAACTGGATGATTAACATGGATACGGTGCGCTGAAGCCCGTTTCTCTGCTGGATTAATGATTTTCAGCACCTGAAGCTTTATTTGATTTTCAGCTCTACATTTATCTTATCAACTACTTAAAAATGTTGTATGTTCAATGAGGTCAGTTCTTATTCATCCAAAATGAAGAGAAGATTGGCCCAATATTCAGGAATCAATCTGGTGAATCTTCGCTATACTCCCTCTGCTGCAAAAATATTTTTCCTTACGTGTGTATACAATCTCAAAGACTTATATTAGCCACTTTACTCTTGCACTGAAATCCTCTTGGTATTAAAGGCCAACACATACCGCATGTCTTCCTACTTGCTAAACCGGCATATTAACTTTGTGATTTGCATACAAGCACACTCAAATCCAGCATTTATTACACTCTGCTTTTACTTTTTCTACCAAAGTTAATGCCTTCATTTTCCTACAATATATATCATCTGCCATTTCCTTTTATTTACTCTGTCTATATCCCATAAAGCTTCTCTGTATCCTCTCACAGCTCACATACCACCTAGTTTTATATTAATGAAGTTAATTATTACATTTAGTTTCATCATCCCAATCACTGATATTGATTGTGAACAATTGAGGCCCCAGCACAACCTGACTGATCACAACCTTCCGACACAATAAGGACCATTTTATTCCAACTGCCCTTTGTCTGTTAGCCATCCTCAATCCACACAATTCTTAACACTACACTGTTCAATAATATATTGTGTAGCCTTTTAACATCTAAATACACATCAACTAGTTCACTCTGATGCTAGTTAAACTCTCAAAATGGATTTATCAAACATGATGTCCCTTTTGGTACCTTTTGTGGGGCAGCACAGCGGTGCATAAGTAGAGCTGCTGCCTTACAGTGCCAGAGACTCGGGTTCATCCTGACTAAGGGTGCGCTGTCTGTATGAAATTTATGTTCTCCCCATGACCGAGTGGGGTTTCTCTAGGTATCCGGTTTCCAAAGATGTGTGGGATTGTACATTAATTGGCTTCTGTAAATTGTCCCGACTGTGTGGATAGATCTAGAGTACAGGTGACCGTTGGTCGGCGTGGACTCAGTGGCCTGCTTCCATGCTGTACCTCATAACTAAACGCAACTTGACTTTGCCCAATCCTATTATTTTCCATGTGCCTTGCTAGTTCTTTTTTAATAATGGATTCTAGTGTTATCGGGCTAAATTCCTTATTATTAAGTTTCTCCTGTGTAATATATTTCTGTAAGGAAAATCCCAAACCATCCAGAATGTTCAAGATAAAAATAAAAAAAAACAGGGTAGCAGTTAGTGAATTGTACACGTTTTAAGATTTCCTTACAAATAGGTTTGAAAAATATGACAATCCTGGCATTTATTTCAAAACTTTCTACAACTATCTGATGTATGACCTTTAGTGAAATGTAAAGTAATTTAAAAATGTGCATTAAACTTTCTTAGTAACTATATCAGATGATTACAAACCAGTTTCTTGCATTGGCAGTTTTATAATAGCACAAGAAGATTTCATAACCCTATATTTTCCCTCCCATTTACAAAAGCACAAAGTGTCTTGCAACTTACCCTTCGTTCATTTTGTGCCTGTGCGCATCTGCAAAGGTAACTTCCCCAGCCTGTCTCATGAAATCTTTCAGATCCTGTGCAAGTTAATCGGTTAAATATATCAAAGCACATTCGCATAAATTTCTATATTTCCAATGTATATCACTGGAAAAACAACAAAAAAACATCCAATTTCAAAATTTGTATTACCTTCCTGTACAATTCCCTAGGCTATTCACCCAGCCAAATGTAACAAGTATTCGCAGAGGCACCACCACGAACGAAGACCAGATGGTTCTCTTCACCACCCGCTTGACTGACACTACCCGATCGATGGGAGCCTTCCCGGTCATCACCCTCCCTTAAAGGCCGATTCTGGCATTGCCATAGGATCAAGGATTGCTACTCTTGCGCTGTGACCACGGACGTCTTGCCTCACTCCAATCGAGCTTCCAAAAAAACCCTACCAGCGAATTTCTCCCAATCAAGGACCTCGCATTTTACAGCAGGCTCTCAGAACTCTCGACTTTAGGACACCTTGTTATCATTTTCAGGGATGCAGCAAGGTAATGGCACTAAACCCAGTGCCCACCAGTGTTGGTCAGGCCACCACAACACAGATTTAGATCAGCAACTGACAAAGGTAGGAGCAGATTGGCATTTCAACTAGGCCCAAGAGACCAAGGCACAGCGATTAGGAAAACCAACGGCACTCCACGTCACAAGGCCAACGACACGAGAGGCTGGTAAATAAAGGTTTTAACACTTGGTTAAATTTCAAAAAACACAAAATTTCAGTGAACACATTTTAGTTTCAAGGTTAGTAGGCAATCAAAAGTTATTTATACTTTAACTTAAGCTAATCAAGTTAAAGGAACAGTATATAATTTTGTATAGCAACTACAGGTCAATCATTCTTTAACATAGTTCACATCTATTCTACATGGAGTACCTTATTTCATTTTTGCAATGAAGCCACAGTGGTAGTATTGAAAAGTGCACAATATGACAAAATCGATTATTGTGCAAGTAAATTACATGCTAAAAATAAAGTGTTTTCCGTCCATGGTACTTAACCCTAATTTCACTGTCAAAAGGTGCTGATCCTAACACAGAGTAAAGATTTTTAGATTGGTTGTTCCCAAGTTAATTCTAGAATTAATCATTTGTTGTGAAAATTTACACAAACGTCAGCAAGGAATTGTGCTGTGCGATCGAGCGATATCATAATGCAAACTCTCTTAACTTTTCAAGTGTTATTAACCAGGAGTCAGGGCTTTTTTCTCTCCATTACCCATCCTAGCATCATACATGGGTTAAGATCATCCAAATTAATGCAGATCAGCTATCTATTTATTCTCCCCAGAACCATAATAAATTCTTTAAAACAGCCCAAGGACCCCTAGAGATTTTTTTTAATATAATTGTTGAAGATGGAAAAAATGGAACAGAATTCCTTCATTTTTACGTCTCTAACAAGTTGAAAATCAGCATTGTTGCTTTGAAATTTTTATCGACCTCATTGCAAAAATAAAGTAATGCTCTGACTCAGGCCTAGACATTGACATTAAGTGTAGCACCTTTTACTGAGTTTTTTTCAGTTCATGGAAATATTTGAAAACATTTTTTTAATCAATCAACTATTGGTGACAGGAATTTTAATAAGAATCAATTACACACGATAAGGCTGCATATTAAATATGGACTTATCAGGAATGTTCATATCTTTGTTGAAAACTACCACCTTTATAAATTCAGAAAGTGTTAATCCAGTTTAGGTGTGGGTCAAGTTATTGTACCGTCATAATCACACACACACACAATGTTTCAACTGCAAGAGGATGGGTTTTTTTGGAAGGAACTGCCAAAGTGTTGAGCAATACTCCATTGTTCTCCTACACCATGTTACTATGATTCTCTATAATTATACACACTAAACTTTTTTGAATGTCTCTTTAAATTAACTTAGAACGCGCTGTTTGAAAGTAACACTTGCAGACAGTGTCACAAATCTGCCAAATATTACATTGTGTCCTATACTGTAAAATGACTTAAATTAACCTTGAAGGCTCTAACAATTAAATAATGCTAGCTTCATTCCATTTTATTTTAAACTGGTTTAACAAATTATACTAATGTCATATATAATTATATTCAACATACCTGCCAGCTCACTGTGGAGGATAGATTCTCAACGATAACTCTGTTTTCTGTACGAACTGGTGGTCCATTTCTAAAATGGATAATATATTATGCTCTGTACTTTAGATATTAAACAGGTATTTTGTTCTGAATGTAGGTCAGGAAGAACACACCAAAGAGAAAAACAAAAACTTCCTGTTCCGCTACAATTCCCACTTTCTAAAAATTAAACATTGCCCACATTCTTGAAAACTTGAGTTTTTAAAATGTTTCTGACAAAACTAAAAAAATAATTCTTATCTTTCAAGATGAATGTAGACTTTAGTCATCTGGAGGTTCACTTGAAGAATATTGACCAACTTTCTATTGCCTCCACATAAAAGACATGAGATCACTGGCTTTAAAAGAACATACGGTGACAATATATACAATATATAACCATACCCAAGTGAGAGTCTGGAAATTGAAACAACCAGTCGACCGGCTATTTTTAGGCCTTCAGCTATCAGAATGTTCAGTTTCTATCTATCATTTCATCCGAAACAAATGCATTTTCCTATTCCAGAAGATTTTTAAAGCAATAGCAAACAAAAAGTTAATGGATAAAATCCAAGATCGTCCAGAGCCAACTGCTCAGCATCACAGTATGTTGCTGATTTATGGCAAGCAACATCTCTACTTAAGTAGTAACATCACTACTTAACTAGCAAAAATTAACACGAATTGAATATAAAAAACAGGCAAGAAAGGTTTTGCCATTTACTACTTCTGAATGGGGACAGTACAAGGCTGGATTTAAAAAAAAGAATGTTATATTGAACAAACCTAGACATTTGACAACTTCACTGCAAACCTAGCTGCTAAAAAATTTAATAAGACGAGTTTGCACAGTCGTTACATGTCCAGTTTTAGAAAACAGGTGAATAGACGTACCTTCCCGAATTTCTTTGATAGCTTTGGCTAAAGCGACCTGGATATCGTCCTCCTCCTCCTCCTCCTCCTCCACCTCCTCTCCCTCTATTTCGTGCTCTGGCATGCTCAACTGTCACTCTGCACAAATGAAATTCTCATTAACACAGCTTGAAACATTGCATTACCTTTGTGGAGACAAGATAATGAGACTGAAATGTGTACCTTTCATTGCACAACTCTTTTCCATCTAGTTCATAAACTGCATCCTCTGCATCTCTGTAATCATCAAACTCCTGAAAATAGAACAAAAGATTTGCAAGTGAAAAAAAATCAAAACTGTAGATGCTGTGAATATAGAATAAAAATAGAAAATGCTGCAAACTCTCAGCAGGTCAAGATGCATGTGGGAAAAGTTAACATTTCAGGTTGAAGATTGAGATGGTCTTTGATCCCCAAATATTAATTTGGCTTCACTTCCCACTGATCCAGCAGTTTCTATTTTTTGTAAATAGATATTTACTTTGTTCAAATGATTATCATGTTAGTGTGGATCTAAGACCCCACTTACTGTCCAAGTTTCTTACAAACTCCTTCAAACAGACTGCAAAGTACAACTAATCAAAGCATTAAAATAAAACAATACCTTACCACAAATCCAAATCCATTCTTCAAATCAATTTCCTTAATTCGTCCATATCCTCTGAAGAATCTCTCCACATTCTTTTCAGTGGCATAAGGGCTCAGTCTGCCAATGAATACCCGAGAGCTCATCTTTGCTGACCTAGAATACAACTGTGTACCAAAAAAAAGGCATTCAGAGATTTTGCACTTCTATTGCACCATCCATATAGCAATAAACATTACTTGGAAATGCACAGGTCAAATCCACTGAGCCAAAGTTAAGATAATCATACTCTATAATTCAGGAAGATTTTGAAGTGTCTAAAAAAAATGAGTGGCCTGGAAAAGTTTAGTGGGGCCTTGGCAGATAAAATGACAGGCTGCCCATACTGGGATAAAGGAAGGAGCTCTCAGCACATGGGGTGGACCAGATGAGGGAGTTTACTGCTATAATACTCCAAATATTTGGGAGGCCCGCATTCAGTTAAATGAATAAATTACAATAATCAAGTAAAATAGAAAACAGAAGCAGAATCAGAACCCCAAGCCTCCTCCCCACGCTTCCATTAACAAGTGGGGGTGGGGGGGGTATGGAGAGTAGGATCACCGCAAGATGCTACCATCCATCCGCCACGACTGGACATCGCCAATGGGCGGACCTTCATCCAACTAAATATAACCCCCCCCCCCTCCCCCTCTCTCTAACCCCGCGCCATCCACCCCTCCCCCCATAATCCCTCCCCACTCACCCCTCAATCCCCCTCCCCACTCACCCCTCAATCCCCCTCTTCCCCCCAATCCGAAGGCAGCCCAGGTTGTGGGGAGAGCAGACGGAATGAAGGCGCCGAGGGCCTTGCTAGGCCGGGCCGTCAAGGCTTCCCGGGACGGCGCGAAGCCCATGCCGGGCCATTACCTCCGCCTTACTCCAGCCGCTCGGCGCGGGAGCAGCAAAACCCTAACCGCCCCGGTGCAGTAGTAACAGTAACAATAATAATAATAATAAGAACAGCAACAGCTTCACTCCCGGCGCAGCAGCAGCAACTACAACAGCCTCACCACAGCGCTCGGCGCGGCTCAAAATGGAGGCAGCCTCCACCACTCCCACCTTGAACAACTGTGCCGTCACTTCCCGGGTGCCAGGCAACTCACTTCCTCCGGCCCCGCCTCGTCACCATGGCGACGGTAGTGCGGCCTTGGTCTAAGCCCCGGGCCCGGAGCCTCCACTCACACTCACCCACAACTATAAGATCTTATAACTATAAGATCTTTGCCCACAACACCTCTGAGCTCCGGGGCGATTCCCACATCGGCCCAACCGCGCAGAGTGCCGGCTCCCTCTTGTAGTTCAGCCCCACTTTCTCTTCTAACAAATTGCTCTGGCAACTTTGCAGCCAGTCTAAGTTTTAACTCTGTCAACATTCCCAGTTGTTCTTTCCCAGAAACACCCTCCTGCCTCAGGAAAATATAAAATGTGTTAAAGCAAATTCTAATTGGTCCATGTGGCTTGCAACTTTTCAGTCCCAATGTTTGTGTCAATTTAATTGAAACTACTGTGCCACTTGGCCTCCTTTCAATGTTTCTACCGAGCTCCAAAGAAAGAGCTCAACTATTTGCAGCATACAGCAGTAAACTTAGTCCTCAACATCGTGTCATCAAATTTAATTGCACAATCTCCATTTCTAATTTGCCACGTTCCAGGACCTCAAAACTATCAAACTTCGAGCTTCAATTTTCATGCAGGGTCAATATCCGAAAGTCTACACATCCCTTTTTGCCTTTCATATGCTGTTTCACTCGCTGAGTTCTTGCTAGTTATTTATTTTTTGCTTATCACAATAAATGATAAACCATAAGTTCTTTTTAGTAATTCAAGCTTATTAAATGCATTTAAATTCCGCTGCTGCTATGGTGAAGTTTGAACACACATCTCAGGGTTATCAATCAAGGCCTTTGACTTTTTAGCACAATAACCAACCACCAGAGTTGGAAATTATCAGTCTGCTCTGCAAAGCAAATGCGCCTCAATCATGACGTATCAGTTAAGTTATAATTTGATACAGAATATTGCATTTGGTACAGAATAACACATCCAGTCTCTGAGATAACATTGTTATGTAGCAGAACATTGCCTGAAGTGCGTTAGAGGAAGATCCAGACGTAGTGGTGTTTTGCAACATATGACAGTCTCAATTTTTAAAATAATCTTGCCCTCACTTAAAAGTTTCATTTCTGAACAAACGACAAACATAAAAATGCAAACAGATTTTTACTATGTTCTCAAAGCCATAAACAGCTCTAAATGACAGTCAGGAAGACGAACCCTTAATGGTGAAATCATACAGCTAATTCAATCATGATATTTAGGAACCTATATACTAACCAATGAGCAATGCAAATTCCTGATCGTAAATAAGTACGAAAAAAATGAATTTTCTCAGTATGTGAAAATTGTCTTTATGCTGTGAGTAGTATTGGTTTGAAATCCACCGACCAAAAGGGTGATGGAAGCCCTTTCAAATATAATTAAACAAATACTTGAAGGGAAAAATGCATTTTTGGGAGAAAGGGCTGAGACATAAAACTAACTGGACTGCTCTATGAAAAAGCTGTCGCTGGTTAGATGGAGAGAATGGCCTATTATAACTAGCAAATTCAGGCTGAAAGCCCTGCACTATAAACTACGAATCTACATTACTTGTCAATTGATTCTACCCTAAGCTTCCCTGCTTATTGGAATTCTTATTACATCCACTGCAGATAATTTATACTGGGATTTAAGAGCATGGGATGTAGTTGATAGCATGATATTAGCTAAAGCAATGCCACTCAAGCACTCTGGTCGAAAAGGAATAATTTAAACAATCAAACTTTGTGCTGCCAAACAACACGCAGATATCACAATTTTTATTCAAATTGCTTTTTTTTCCTTATTTCTCTTTTCTTACCTTCTAAATTCAAACTTTCATTTTTAATTGCTTTTCTGTAAAAAAAATATGACCCCAATTCCTTGCAGCTAGGCCACGTGTCCATGCAACCTCATAATTCAACATAATTCTATCATTCAACATTCATGTCCATTCACCCCATAATTAGAAAAATAAATTATCCCTATTTAGTCTAACAGTACCTTTCTAAATCCTAAAAATACTTCATTCATTTTTGCACACTATGCTTGCTTCACATTCAATATATTCTTTATAAAGTGCTGTGCGTAAAACTCCAAATGTGATCTAAACAGGGCTTAGAATCCTTGGTGGCTCTTTGGTTATAAAGTCTTATTAGCTGTTTTAATTACTTTTTAGCATCTTCCTAGACTTTTTTTTTTTGAACCAAGCAACTGCATTTCACTGATCTTTGCACATGGACCCTTTATTTTCTTTAGACTTCCACAATTCAGGGTTTCGCCAAAAGAAAATATTCTTTAGAATTTACTTTAGAGATACAGCATGGAAACAGGACCATTGGCCCACTGAGCCCAAGCCAACCAGCGAACACCCCATACACTAGCACTATCCTACACACTTGGGATAATTTACAATTTACAAAAACTAATTGACCTATAAACCTGTACGTCTTTGAAATGTTGGTGGAAACCGGAGCACCTGAAGGGAGAACGTGCCACTGTGCCGTCCTTACACAAATAGGCTGTTTTATATTTTTGTGCACACCCACTAACCGTAGTATTCCTACTAACAAAAGAGACAAAGGCTCTATTGAATCAATAGTATATTTTTGCAGTCCCACAAACATCAGTTCTTCTGTTTTAATAGCTTTGAGTGAGGGATAAATATTGGCCATTAGAATCTCAGCACTTTGTCTTTAAAATAACATTACAAGAGAAGATAGGCTCTTGATTTAATATATCATGAAAAAGAACACCCAAAAATGCAGTATTAGGCGAGAATTCTGTGCCCAGTTATGTGGAGTTGGACTTAAATGGTTTCTCTTTCCATGTTACTTGACTGGCTGAGATCTTCCAGCATTTCTGATTTTAGTTGGTGCCCAGATCTGTGAAGTTAGATGTGAGCAAGGACACATAAGCTACTTACAAAACAATAGATGTCAACAGATAGACATAAAGTGCGTCAGGTAGCATCTCTGGAGAGAAAGGATGGGTAACATTATTGGTTGGGACCCTTCTTCAACTAGCACAAAGTTGTTTGTTAACAATTGTTGCATTTGTGGTTTAGATTTTTTTTCTTCATGTAAACTGGAAGCCATAAACTGCAGACACAAATAAACTTACTTTGGATTTTTTAGGTCATCATAACCAACAAAATAAAAAATATGGCCAGTGAATTACATTGTATCACTTTCATTTTGATGGACAGGATTGCTACCATCTACAATTTACAAATGGTCATGATTAGAAGCTTTATCAAAGTAATTAACAATATTTAGGATGATGGTGGTCTTGTTGGTGTTGTCCACTAGTGATGCTTCAGGTTTCTTGTAAAATTGATATCATACATAAATTGTAGGACATCATGCTTGGTGGAAAACTTTGTTTAGTTTATTTAGTTTAGTATCAGGTGTGTCGACGTACAGTGAAAAGCTATTTTATCGTGTGCTATCCAGTTAGAGAAAAGACAATACATGATACAATCTAGTTTAGAATAAAGAGAATAATGTTTAGTGCAAGATAAAGTCCAGTAAAGTCTGATTAATGATAATCCAAGGGTCTCCAATGAGGTAGATGGTAGGTCAGGACCACTCTCTAATTGTGATAGGATGGTTCAGTTGTCTGACAACAGCTGGGAAGATACTGTCCCTGCACCTGGATGTATGCGTTTTCACACTTCTGTACCTCTTGCCTGAAGGGAGAGGGGAGAAGAGGGAGAGACTGGGATGAGACACATCCTTGATTATGCTGGTGGCCTTGCCGAGGAAACTTGATGTGTAGATGGAGTCAAAGGAAGGGAGGTTGGTTTACATGATATTCTCGGCTACGTCCACAACTCTCTGCAATTTCTTGCGGCCTTGGATGGAGTTGTTCCCAAACCATGCTGTGATGCATGCCAATAAAATACTTTCTACAGCGTATCTGGTGATAGTTGTTGGGGACATGCAGAACTCCCTAAGTTCGGTAGCAGTTTGGTGTGCTTTCTTGGCCTTTGCTTTGATATGGCTGGTCCAGGACAAGTGGCTGGTGATAATTACTCCTAAGAACGAACCTTCAACCATTTCTACTTTGGTGGTGTAAATGTATAACGGGGTATGGGTACCACTTTGCTTCCTGAGGTCAATCACAATCTCCTTTGTCTTCTTTACATTGAGGGAAAGGTTGTTGGCTTGGCACCACTACAGTAGTGTTGTTTGCAAATTAGTAAATTGAGTTAGATTGTTATTTGGTTGCATAGTTGTGGATGTGTGAGGAGTAATGAAGGGGGCTAAGAACACATCCTTGTGGGGAACTAGTACTGAGGACTATTGTCTCTTGCAACCATTTCCAAATTTATCTATGGCAGAAATCGGTGTCTGGCTTTATTTTTGACGATCCTTCCTGACAAATCTTTGAACAAAATTTTATTCTCTCCCGATATCTTTTTTCCTTTTCTCCCATGATCTCTCGATCAAGATTTTACCCCTGCCATTATCATCAATATCATTATCTGTTGGTTTGTCTCTTGTCAATTACTTATGTTGATACTTATTCATAATTTGGGCACATCAGCAGCATCAGAGAACGGAGCATAAAAGGCCGGCAATGGAGAAGTGTTTATTTATATATGTTGAACAGGCCACAGTATCGAATTTAGTTCATGTATGGATGAATTATTCATTTCTTATATTGAATTGCCTCTTAATGACACAGTGGAGAGACATTCAATAGCCAGGGAAAGTTAATAGTTGAAATTGATTGAACGAGGACATACCTAAGGGCAGTGAATAAAACAGTCGCCTAAATTGGGCAGCACCTTGCAAAGCATCACCAGAAAATTGCCACATCTCTACTGAGTGTTGGAAAACCATACCCCATGACCATTCAAAGTGGCAAATGAGCATTTGGGATGGTACTAACAACTCAAATCCTGCATCAGGAACATGTAGAGGGTTAGAATTAACTGCAGAAGAATCACACCACCTCACAAATACCCATCTGCTCTTCTCATCTGTGGTGGAGTCTGTGGAACTCACCTCATCTGTCACCTCAGAAACTACTGAACAGGAGTACAAGCAAGTTGCCGCAACCTTGAGTAACAGCCTAACAGGATCCTGCAGCTTAGTTATCAAAATATTATCAGGCTTTATTTTGAGGTTTACCAAATGCCACAGGATGTGAATGTGACAGCAGGAATTCTGGCCAGTCACAAGAAAATCCAGCTGTTACATGTTTATTGGCGGAGCTGTTTGCTTTCTCCTCAAGGAGGTAAATATGGTTATAATTTTTTCCATCTCAATGTTGTGATATTTATAGACTAGTTTGTATCTTTATCACTCAGGTGCCATTTTACATGCTTCAGTGCAAAAGCCACTTGGTGCCTGTTTTGTTAATCAGCCTTAGATTCTTCAGTGTTTGTGGTGTCCCATCGGGAACCCCGTTCCCCATGGGCCAATAATTGAATCTTCATTGCACCCTGTACAGCTTTATATTATCTTTGTGTTTCAGGGGGCACTCCAAATTTCTCAGTGTTATTTGGTAAGGCTTGTCGAGTTCAGACTGCACAGATTATATGTGTCATGTCTGATTAGTTTAACAAACATGGTCGCGTTTGTGGCTGACCTACAATTTAAAAAAAGGCTGCCCATTATTCGCAATTAGTACCATAATGTTCATGGACCAATTACAGGCAATAGTGCAAAGAATTTTCCAAGAAGGCTTATAACTGTGGAGACACAACGATTAAGAAATTGGGACTATTCTTACAAGATCAAGAGCATCAAAAGCCTCTATTTCAGGCACTTATGAACCTTTAAATTGGCACCATTGGGTAACAACCTGACGTCATTTAATCATAGGTACACAAAAATGCTGGAGAAACTCAGCGGGTGCAGCAGCATAAATTTAATTTAATTAAATTTCATTTAATCAAAAGTTCAAAGTTCAAAGGTTATTTATTAGTCACATACACCTAGGTGTAGTGTAGTGAAATGCTTCTTGCCAATGCAGCACATAAAGAAAGAATACAGACATAACATTAATAACATAACATTAATAACATAACATTAATCATCCCTTATTTAGGTGAAAAGCCTAATGGTTGATAGGAAGAAACTGTTCTAGAACCTGGAGATAACAGTTCTCAGGCTCCTGTACAGCGAGATGAGAGTGGCGTGGGTCTTTGATGATATTATCTGCCTTCTTAAAGCAGAGCTTCCTGTATATTTTGATGGTGGTAACATCAATACCCATGATGGACCGGGTAATGTCCACCACTTTCTGCAGCCTTCTTTGGTCTTGGGCGTTCAAGTTACTGAACCAGGCCATGATACAACCACAGTATGCTCTCTAATGTGACCTATAGAGGTTTGGCAGTGTATTTCATAAAATGGTTTACCAAAATTATATTCCTGATGACTTTGTTTGTATGGAATAAGTAGTAAAGCCAATGTTTAATTGATGAGTTCAGAATAATTAAACCATTTACTGCAGCAGAAGGATTTGTACCCAGGAGAATCAAATTTAAGGTAATTAGTGAAGGAGACAGCTGTGACCTCTTTATAAGCTGCATATTGTTATGATGAAATCTCAGTGCTTGAAAGAATGTGTGGAAGCAGATTTAATAATGACTTTCAAAATAGAATTGAGTAAATGCCAAGAGGCAAAAAGATGATTTCAACTAAGGAGAAAGGACAGAAGAACTTATGTAAGAGTTTCGATGGGCGTGTGAGAGGAAATGGACCAATATGGGCAAAACATGGGGTCCTTTACAGATAGTGGTGGAGAATTATTAATTACGAATAAGATAATGGCAGAGGAATTAAACAAATATTTTGTGCCTTTTGCTTCAAATTGCTAGAGAAGGAAGAGTCTAATGCAAGTGAGGAAGTAAAGAAATTAACATTATTCGAGAAATCTTACTGGAGAAATTAATAATCTGGAAATCTGATAAATCCCAAGGACTCAATGCTCCACATCGCAGAGTTTTGAAAGAGGTCATGTGATAGGAACAGAAAAATTTGAACAGAATTAGGCATAATATAATTCGGCCCATCAAGTCTGCTCTGCCGTTCAATCATTGCTGATCTACAGTATCTCTTCCTCTTAACCCCATTCTCATGCCATGTCCCCACACCCCCTGACACCCATACTAATCAAGAATCTATTTCTCACAGCTTTTAAAATATCCATAGACTTGGCCTCCAAGTCTATGGATATAATTCCACAGATACACCACCCTCTGACTATACAAATTCTCCCTCATCCCCTTCCTAAAGGAACGTCCTTTAATTCTGAGGCTATGACCTCTTGTACTAGACTCTCCCACTAGTGGAAACATTCTCTTCACATCCACTCTATCCAAGCCTTTCATTATTTGGTAAGTTTCAATGAGGTCCCCCTCATCTTTCTAAACTCCAGCAAGTACAGGCCCAGTGTTGTCAAACGCTCATTATATGTTAACCCAATCATTCCTGGGATCATTCTTGTAAACCTCCTCTGGACCCTCTCCAGAGCCAGCACATCCGTCCTCAGATATGGTGTCCAAAATTGCTCACATTACTCCAAATGCCGCCTGACCAGCACTTTATAGAGCCTCGGCATTACATCCGTTTTTGTATTCTAGCCCTCTTGAAATAAATGCTAGCATTGCGTTTGCCTTCCTTACTATCAATTTGACTTGCAAATTAGCTTTATGGGAATCCTTTTGCACCTCCAATTTCTCGATTCTATCCCCATTTAGAAAACAGTCTACGCCTTTATTCCTACTACCAGAATGCATGACTCCACACTTTGCTACACTATTTTCCATCTGCCACTTCTCTGCCCACTCTCCCAACCTGTCCAAGTCCTTCTGCAGAGTCCCTGCTTTCTCTATACTACCTGCCCCTCAGCCTATTTTCGTATCATCTGCAAACTTGGCCACAAAGCCTTCAATCCCCACATTCAAATCATTAATATACAACGTGAAGAGCAGCGCTCCCAGAACCGACCCCTGCGGAACTCCGCTAGTCACTGGCAGCCAACCAGAAAAGGCCCCCTTTATTGCCACTCTTTGCCTTCTGCCATCCAGCATTCAACTCCTCTGCCATTTCTTTATTCCCCATTATGACTTCTCCTGCACCATTTTCCTGTGGTCCACCATCCACTCTTGGCTCTTTCTTACTCTTTATATATCTGAAGAAACTCTTGCTATCCTCTTTTATATTATTGGCTAGCTTACCTTCGTATTTCATCTTTTCTCACCGTATTGTCCTTTTAGTTACCTTCGGTTGTTCTTTAAAAGCTTCCCAATCCTCTGGTTTCCTACTAATCTTTGCAATGTCATAAGCCTTCCCTTTTAGTTTTATGCTGTCCTTGACTTCCCTTGCCAGCCACGGTCGCCTCATTCTCCCCCAGAACCTCTTTGGAATGGAATGGAAAGATCCTGCATCTTCCGAATTATTCCAAGAAATTCCTGCCATTGCTGCTCCACCGTCATTCCTGCTAGGGTCCCTTTCCAGTCAACTTTGGTAGCTCCTCCCTCATGCCTCTGTAGTCCCCTTTGCTCAGCTGTAATACCGACACATCCAATTTCATCTTCTCCCTCTCAAATCGCAACTTAAATCTTATCATATTGCGGTCGCCACCTCCTAGTGGTTCCTTTACCCTCAGTCCCCTGATTAAATCCCATTCATTACACACTAAATCCAGAATTGCCTTTTCCCTGGTAGACTCCACAACAATCTGCTCTAAGAAACAACCTCGAAAGCACTCTACAAATATGTGATAAGTATACATTGGGTATGCAAGCAAATCATTTCACTGTGCCTAGTCACATGTGACATTAAAGTATTCAATTCCAAATTCCCTTTCTTGGGGTCCAGTACCAACCTGATTTTCCCAGTCTACTTGCATATTGAAATCTCCCATGACCATCGTAACATTGCCTTTCTTACATGCTGATTGTATCTCCTGATGTAACTTGTACCCTATATCCTGACTACTGTTTGGGTCCTGTAAATAACTCCCATTAGAGTCTTTTTACCCATGCAATTTCTCAGCTCTACCCACAATGACTCAACATCTTCTGCTCTTATGTCACCCCTTGCTATCGACTGAATTTAATTCCAACGATGCAAGGTGACAATGAACAAACAAATTTCTTTGGTTATCACCTTCCAAACTTTGATAAGTTTCTGAAATGGTTTCTACAATAGGAGTGGAGCAAATAATGTGACCTCATTGTGTAAGAAAGAAAACATGGAGCAACAAACCAAATTGTTGGCCTGACATTAGTACTTGGGAAATTGCCAGAATCTAGAATAAAATATGTGATATCAAGGGCACTTAGGAAATTATAATATATGATTGAACAGAGTCAACATGGATTTATAAAAAGGAAATTATGCTTAATTAATCCACGGGTATGTATCCTTTGTAGTAGTTGACAGTGATTAAGTGAAGTTGGTCTATTATAAGAAGGCATTCAGTCAGGTCCCACACCGGAGGTTACTGAACAAAGAACCTGTAGAATTGGGGCTAATATACCAGTGTGGATTGAGAATTGGTTCACATGTAGAAACCAAATAGCATTAAATGAGTCCTTCTACATTTGGCAGGCTGTGATTGGATTGGTTCTTGGGATGTGGTAGGGATTGGATCTTGGACCCAGATATCCATAATCTAGTTTTAATGATCAAAGTAAACCTTTACTCATTTGCTGCTGATAGGGCAATGTGGGAATGTAAGTAGTGATAAAACCAAGCAAATGCACAATTTGGACAAATGTTAAGTTATCCACGGTGCAAAAATACTGAGTTTGTTGAAAATGGAGACTGAGAAATGTTAATGTTTGAAGGGGCTTGGGTATCATTGTACATACGAATGAAACATTTTTTAAAGTGGATTTAGCAGGGGGGATGATTCTGCTGGATGAGGAATCTCAAATTAGGGTCACAGATTGAGGAGTGGGCCATATGGGAGTAAAATGATGTCACTTCTTTGAAGGTGAGTGTATTTCTACTCTGCAGAAGGATTATTCAGTTATTGATTGAATTCTAAACAGAAAAGGCCGTTTCTGGTTATTTGCGGAATAAAGGAATAGAGGAGGAAAGTGGTTTTGGGGCAGGATACAGGGTTTCTAGTTCTTTTTAAATTAATTACTTTTTTGCCAATAGGCATTTCTGGAACTGCAATAGATCGAAGATTTAACTATAATCAGCTCCCAATGGAGATCACCAGTTTCCCGTGTGGTAATTATTAAACCTTTAGTTACCCAACACAATACCTATAGTTCACTACCAAAGTGTGTGGTTCACCCATGGGCAAAATATTATTCATTCTATATGTTAGATCTGACATCACATTGAATATTCAGTAAGCGAAATGCTAGGACATTCTTGTTTATTAAGTCATTTGGAGTTCACTGAGAAGGGCTAGTTACAATTAAGAATTAAATACTGCAAAATAGTAACCCAGCAAGGTGCAATGTAACAAGGAAAGTGCCATACTTAATGCGACTTCAAACACTGAAGATTGTTACCCAGACATTTCCTAAAAATCCCTGAAGGTACATAAGAGAGTATTTGCTATTACGATGCCACTAACAGCAGTAGGTATAGCCAAATTCCCCATCCCAAATCGAACCGATATTCAGAAAATGAAGGATTTCCGCAGTGATCACCCGATCTGTATTATGTTCTCTCCAATGTAGAGCCTCCATCTTTGTTCAATGTTCAATGAAGTCGAACATATGCTAGAGGACCTATCAACCATGCACACTGCAGTCCACTGAACTCAATTTCAGATAACCAGGATTTTCTATTGTTCACTCATCCACTTCTATCATTGCTTGTGTTTTCTCTTTTCAAGAATGCTGCCTTGACTGTTGGGTATTTCCAGCATCTCTTTTATTTCAAATTTCAAGCTATCAACTTTTTTATTGTCCATGCCTGCATTAGTCTTGGAGGAGGGAATTTTGTTTATTTTGTGCTATACCCGTATGTGGTTTTACTCAGATAGGCACAACATAAAATATCTCGTAGATCAGTGGTGAGTCTATCAAATAAGTCGGTTTATCGAAGGCTGGCAAAAAAATAAAACAGGGAAGGCAGCTCAATCGTGGCTAATGAGGGAAATCAAGGATAGCGTTTAATCCAAGGAAAAAGCATATAAATTGGTCAGAGAAGTAGCAAACCGGAGGACTGGGAGAAATTTAGAACTCAACAGAGGAGAACAAAGGGGTTAATTAAGAGGGAGCAAAAAGAGCATGAAAGAAAGCTTGCGGGGAATATAAAAAGTGACTCTAAAAGCTTTTTTAGATATGTAAAAAGGAAAATATTAGTGGACGAATGTAGGTCCCTTACAATTAGAGACAGGTGAATCTATAATGGAAAACAAAGAAATGGCATAACAGTTAAACAAGTACTTTCTTTCTGTCTTCACTAAGGAAGATAAACAATCTTCCAGAAATACTAGGGGATTGAAGATCTAGTGGGAGGGAGGAACTGAAGGGAATCCACATTAGTCAGGAAATGGTGTTAAACTGTTGGGACTAAAGGTAAATAAATCTCCAGGGCCTGATGGTCTGCATTCCAGAGTATTTAAGGAGATGGCCCTGGAAATTGTGGCTGCATTGGTGGTCATTTTCCAATGTTCTCTCGACTCTGGATCAGTTCCTGTGGACTGGAAGGTAGCCAATGCAACCCCACTTTTTAAGAATGGAGGGAGAGAGAAAACGGGGAATTATACATCAGTTAGCCTTACATCGGTAGTGGGGAAGATGCTTGAGTCGATTGTTAAAGATGTTATAGCAGCACATTTGGAAAGCAGTAACAGGATCGGTCAAAGTGAGCGTGGATTTATAAAGGGGAAATCATGCTTGACTAATCTTCTGGAATTATTTGAGGATGTAACAAGTAGAATTAATGTGAGAGCCAGTGGATGTGGTGTATCTGGATTTTCAAAAAGCCTTTGACAAGGTCCCACACAAGAGATTAGTGTGCAAAATTAGAGCACATGATATTCGGTGTAGGGTATTGACATGGATAGAGAACTGGTAGGCAGACAGGAAGCAAAGAATAGGAATTAACGGGTCCTTTTCAGAATGGCAGGCAGTGACTAATCGGGTGCCGCAAGGCTCGGTGCTGGGAACCCAGTTATTTACAATATATATTAACGAATTAGATGAAGGAATTAAATGTGACATCTCCAAGTTTGCAGATGACACAAAGCTGGGTGGCAGTGTGAGCTGCGATGAGGATGCTATGAGGCTGCAGGTTGTCTTGAATAGGTTGGGTGAGTGGGCAGAAGCATGGCAGTTGCAATATAATGTGGATAAATGTGAGGTTATCCACTTTGGTCGCAAGAACAGGAAGGCAGATTACTATCTGAATGGTAAGATACCCTCAACAACTTCTCCTTCGACTCCTCCCACATCCTCCAAATCCAAGGCGTAGCTATGGGCACTCGCATGGGTCCCAGCTATGCCTGCCTCTTTGTAGGGTACGTCAAACAATCCTTGTTCCAGATGTACACTGGCCCTATCCCCGAACTCTACCTCCTCTACATTGACGACTGCATTGCTGCTACCTCCTGCACCCATGCAGAACTCACTGATTTAATCAACTTCACCACTAATTTCAATCCTGCACTCAAATTCACTTGGACCATCTCCGACATCTCCCAACCGTTTCTGGTCTCACCGTTTCCATCACAGGAAACAGACTATTGACCAACATCTACTACAAACCTACTGACTCCCATAGCTATCTAGACAACACTTCTTCCCACCCTGCTTCTTGTAAAGACTATCCCCTACTCCCAATTCCTCCGTCTATGCCGCATCGGCGCCCAGGATGAGGCGTTCCATACCATGTCCTCTTCCATTATAGATGAGGCTCTCACTAGGGTCTCCTCTATATCCCGTAGCTCCACTCTTACTCTCCATCCCCCTACTCGTAACAAGGACAGAGTCCCCCTTGTCTTCACCTTCCACCCCATCAGTCGTTGCATACACCATATAGTCCTCCAGCATTTTCGCCACCTCCAACGGGATCCCACTACTGGCCACATCTTCCCAACTCCACCCCTTTCTGCTTTACGCAGACCGTTCCCTCCAAAACACCCTGGCCAGCTTGTCCCTTCCCATCCAAACTACCCCCTCCCCAGGTACTTTCCTCTGCAACTGCAGGGGATGCAACACCTGTCCCTTTACCTCCCCTCTCGACTCCATCCAAAGACCCAAACAGTCTTTCCAGGTGAGGCAGAGGTTCACTTGCACCTCCTCCAGCCTCATCTACTGTATCCGCTGTTCCAGGTGTCAACTTCTCTACATCAGCGAGACCAAGCGCAGACTCTGCGATCGTTTCACAGAACACCTCCACTCAGTCCGTCTTAACCTACCTGATCTCCCGGTTGCTCAGCATTTCAACTCCCCCTCCTATTCCCAATATGACCTCCATTGTTAGAGTGAGGCCCAGTGCAAATCGGAGGAACAGCACCTCATATTTTGCTTTGGTAGTTTACACCCCAGCGGTATGAACATCGACTTCCCTAACTTCAGATAGCCCTTGCTTTCTCTCTCCATCCTCTTCTCCTTCCCAGTTCTCCCACTAGTCTTACTGTCTCCGACTACATTCTATCTTTGTCCTGCCCCCTCCCCTGACATCAGTTTGAAGAAGGGTCTCGACCCGAAACGTCACCCATTCCTTCTCTCCTGAGATGCTGCCTCATCCGCTGAGTTACTCCAGCATTTTGTGTCTACTATCTGAATGGTGTCAGATTAGGAAAAGGGGAGGTGCAACGAGACCTGGGTGTGCTTGTACATCAGTCACTGAAAGTAAGCATGCAGGTACAGCAGGCAGCCATTCATTGCAAGTAAGCAAGAGGATTTGAGTTTAGGAGCAAGGAGGTCCTACTGCACTTGTACAGGGCCCTGGAGAGACCGCACCTGGAGTATTGTGTCCAATTTTGGTCTCCTAATTTGAGGAAGGGCATTATTGCTATTGAGGGAGTGCAGCACAGGTTCACCAGGTTAATTCTCAGGATGGCGGGACTGACATATGATGAAAGAATGGGTCGACTGGGCTTGTATTCACTGGAATTTGGAAGGATGAGAAGGGATCTTATAGAAACATATAAAATTCTTAAAGGATTGGGCAGACGTCAGGAAATCCTTCAGAGGGGTGAACCCTCGAAAAGCGCCTGGACCTGATGGTATACCCGGTCGTGTTCTAAAAACCTGTGCGGACCAGCTGGCTGGAGATTTTACGGACATTTTCAACCTCTCACTTCTGAGGTCCCCATCTGCATTAAAAGGGCATCAATTATACCAGTGCCCAAGAAGAGTACGGTGACGTGCCTCAATGACTATCGACCAGTGGCACTAACGCCGGTGGTGAGGTTGATCATGGAGCAAATCAACTTATACCTCGACAAAAACCTGGACCCACTGCAGTTCGCTTACCGCCACAACAGATCAACGATGGATGCGATCTCGCTGGCTCCGCTCTGGACCACTTGGAAAATAAAAACTCATATGTCAGGCTGTTATTCATTGATTACAGCTCGGCATTTAACACAATCATCCCCTCCAAGCTGATTACCAAACTCGCAGAACTGGGTATCTGCGCATCCCTCTGCAATTGGATCCTCGACTTCCTCATTCACAGACCACAGTCTGTTCGTATTGGTGGAAATGTGTCAGCCTCGATAACAATCAGCACGGGAGCACCTCAAGGCTGCGTGCTCAGCCCCCTGCTGTACTCCCTCTATACTCATGACCGCGTAGCCGGTCACAGTGCGAACTCCATCATCAAGTTCGCTGACGACAACACTGTTGTGGGACGTATCACTGATGGGGATGAGTCAGAGTATCGAAGAGAGATCGAGCAACTGTCCATATGGTGCCAGCGCAATAACCTGGCCCTCAACACCAGCAAAACCAAGGAACTAATTGTGGACTTTGGAAGGAGTAGGATGGGGATCCACAGCCCCATTTATATCAACGGGTCGATGGTTGAAAGTGTCAAGAGCTTCAAATTCCTGGGCGTGCACATCTCTGAAGATCTTTCCTGGTTCGAGAACACTAATGCAATCATCAAGAAAGCTCATCAGCGCCTCTACTTCCTGAGAAGATTACGGAGAGTCGGTTCGTCAAGGAGGACTCTCTCTAACTTCTACAGGTGCACAGTAGAGAGCATGCTGACCGGTTGCATCGTGGCTTGGTACGGCAACTTGAGCGCCCTGGAGAGGAAAAGACTATAAAAAGTAGTAAACACTGCCCAGTCCATCATCGGCTCTGACCTTCCTTCCATCGAGGGGATTTATCGCAGTCACTGCCTCAAAAAGGCTGGCAGTATCATCAAAGACCCACACCATCCTGGCCACACACTCATCTCCCTGCTACCTTCAGGTAGAAGATACAAGAGCCTGAAGACTGCAACAACCAGGTTCAGGAATAGCTACTTCCCCACAGCCATCAGGCTATTAAACCTGGCTCGGACAAAACTCTGATTATTAATAACCACTTATCTGCTATTTGCACTTTATCATTTTATTTATTCATGTGTGTATATATTTATATTATAGTATATGGACACATTGATCTGTTTTGTAGTAAATGCCTACTATGTTCTGTGTGCTGAAGCAAAGCAAGAATGTCATTGTCCTATCAGGGACACATGACAATAAACTCACTTGAACTTGAACTTGAACTTGGCTAGATGCAGGAAAAATGTTCCCGATGTTGGGGTAGTCCAGTACCAGGTCTCACAGTTTAAGAGTAAGGAGTAGACCATTTAGGACTGAGATGAGGAAAAAATTATTCACCCAGTTGTAAATCTGTGGAATTCTCTGCCACAGAAGGCAGTGTAGGCCAATTCACTGGATGTTTTCAAGAGAGAGTTAGATTTAGCTCTTAGAGCCAAAGGAATCAAGGGATATGGGGAAAAAGCAGGAACGGCGTGTTAATTTTAGATGATCAGCCATGATCATATTGTATGGCAGTGCTGGCTCGAAGAGCCGAATGGCCAACTTCTGCACCTATTGTTCTATGTTTCTATTTTTCTATGTTAACAGTTGTTACAAGGAAACAGGTTCAAGGATCTGACTAATAGAACAGAAAAAAAGGCACACACTCGTTCGTCCCTTAACATCTTAAGGGACGAACTTAGGGGCCCATCTTACAGCAGCACACCACCCTCGCTCTCAGCCTCCGTCCGCGGCGTTGATCGCAACCCAGCCCATCAGTGAACCCCTCTCGTCAAGAACTACCTTATGGCTTGCCTTTATACAGTAAGAAATCAGTCGTTGAAATAACCGCCGGTAAGTCCTGGCCAATAGCGCTGCTCCCAAATTCAAATTACAACCAATGGCAGGGGACTGCATCCGAGCAAGTACCCCCCCCCCCCCCACCCTTTGGAAACAAAGTGTTATCAGCCGCAGACTGGCGTGCAAGGTAATACACACAGCGCTATCAGCTGCAGACTTGGCGCGTAAAGCAATACACATAGCGTTGCATACTTGGCGCGCAAAGGTTTAAACAGAGCACTCTCAACAGTGTGTGGGAATTTAAACAAAGCGCTGTCTGCTGCAGCGCTATGGTTCTAACTATAGCGTTACCGGCCACAGCGCTGTGGGCTTTATGCACAGTGTTATTGTTTTCAAACACAGCGCCGTGTGCTTTAAACACAGCGCTATGGGCTTTAAATACAGCACTATGGGCTTCAAACATAGTGTCACAGACTGTTCGGGCAAAATTCCCGTATAACATTCCACCCCTCGAAGTCTAGTTACCATCACATCCGGCCCGCAGGCATTACCTCGTTATATCCGGCCCACAGGCTTTAGTAAAGTCCACGCGGTCGTGATTCCAATCCGCACATACAACACAGTAATATAGTTGCCAACAAGATTGTCCCGATGGTTAATCCTCAGTGCTCCACTGTTGTCCACCAGCCTCCAAACATTGCGAAAAGCCACCATCCTCCCGGGCGGTTGTAATCGTGGTACAGACCCTTCGAATCTTCTTCACAGCTTCCTGGATGTGGTCAGCGAGGTTGGTGATGTTCTCTAAATCATCTGGAATATAAGTACAGCACTCCTTCCGAACACTGCAACCAGGCAAGCAACAGTATACCAACTTAATAATTCACCCATGACAATCACAGCACCCGATACAATAGTGATGGACCCGATTTCCGTCACAAGGTACTTGGGTCGGGGTGTTCCACTAGTATCTGGGGCCGGACCATTCAGTCCTGGTGATACTCCTCCGTGAGCACTTGGGCCTGCAGCGTGTCGGTCTGTTGTTGCTTTGTGATGGGGGGAAAAAGAACACTCACTCTCTTTTAGTTAGCCTCTGGGTGTTTAAGTATACCTCCCCGTTCCCCCGGCAACGCTACCCATCACATATTACCCGGTCCGCGCGCCACAATCTCCCCCTTTTCCGGCGGCTATTGGGAATACTGTACCCAGACCTTTCCTGATTCTTCCTCCACCAATTCCACTTCCTCAGTCTTTGGAGGGTCCGACACTGCCAAGTGTCACGACATAGGTGATCCTACTTGGCCGAGAGTTCAGGTTGCTCACGGCTGGTTGCAGGACTCCCAACCACCCCTGGAGGGTCCGCATCCATGTCAGCGACTCGATTTGCTGTTTCAGTAGTCCATTCATGCGTTTGATAAGTTCAGCAGTACGGGATGAGGAAAACCCATTTAATGCCAGATTCCACAGCCCATTCCTGGACTTGGGATCCAGCAAAGTGGGAGCAGTTGTCAGACTCCCATGGGATCCCATACACAGAGGACAGTTGCTTCAATCCTTTTACTGTGCTGTCCTGATCAGCGTGGCTGCAAGGGGTACACCATCAATACTCCTGAATAGCTATCCACCATGGTTAATACATTTTTTTTTCATTTGTTGTGGGAGTGGCCCAATATAATCAATCTGCCAAATTTGGCCGCATTTGGTGTCACGTCCAATTTGACCGCATGGG
The DNA here is from genome assembly GCF_010909765.2 of Amblyraja radiata. Classification (NCBI taxonomy): domain Eukaryota; kingdom Metazoa; phylum Chordata; class Chondrichthyes; order Rajiformes; family Rajidae; genus Amblyraja; species Amblyraja radiata. The sequence goes on from NC_045964.1 coordinate 21,827,882, forward strand.
CCTATTGGGCAGCCTCGGGGCTTTATGTAGCAATGTTACAAAATTTTGAGATTTTAAAAATCAAGTCTGTAATTTATCCCATCAGATAAAGCATAAAAATAAGTTTAATTTGACACCTAATTCACTTTCATATCTCAAGTATTTAAAAAGTTATGGCCATTTTCATACTGGGAAATGAGCATCTTGTTCCCTATTGATTTTCTATGGACATAACAAAAAAGCTGTGATCGTGAACAGTCAAAAGCCCATAACTTTCTTAAAAATTAAGAGAACTGAATGAAATTTTCAGTTATCATAGATTGAAGCATTCTGAAACAAATATAAAATAATCTTACTTGGATGACCTGAAATTAAAGCATATAATTAGTTAGTTACCTAATTGTAGCTAATTTCAGACTTCAATTACTAGATCTAAACATCTATCCATTTCTTAATAAATGATTAACATTTTTAAATAGCCTAAATGTCCAAATAATATTCACAAATAATTCATAATAAAACATGATTTTAAAATCTCATTTACATTAATTTATAGGCCAAATGGAAGGAATTTAGTGTTTAATTGCTGTAAATAAATGCCCATTTAAATCAGCTTTCCAGTGGGTCCCTGTGGAACGCGCTGGTTTAGAACGTTCACATTGCGGTAGATTTGTGCCCCAAATGCCCAGAAAAATACTGCGCGATATAATGGGCCCAAATTGAGCTACTCGCAATATTAAACTTTGTATAAAGGGATCTTTAGAAGCCCTTTTTAATGTAAAAATATACAACCTAACTTCAGCTGTCTGCTTTATGAGACCCTGCGGTTGCTGGCTGTCGCGGGTTTAGAGATTGATTTTTAAACTACTATAACTATTATTCAAGGCCTTTAAACCTAATAATAGCTTTTGCGACGGGGTCTTCCAGCGATTTTTCGTTAATAATTAACTAGGCTGAACATTTTCGATTGGAACAGCTTAGAGAAAATCGCGTTTTAAACCCGCCCCCTCTAAACGGCGCCAAAATCGCGCACACCCTCATCAGCAGATCTTCAACGACGCTTCAGGTAGGCTTTGCAACATACCTACTTTATGTGTTGGCAAACCTTGCAGTTAGTAACCGCCTCTAGGGAAGAGCGGAAGGGGGACGAACGGGAATCCTCCAAGGGGGAGGGGAGGACTGTGGTGCAGGAGGACTCCCGCCCATTGGTTCGGGCCCCGGTCCCATGTTCTGGAGGGGTTTCTGGGGAGGGTGGCGATGGGGACCACTCGGGTGATATTGAGCAGGAGGAGATTCCTGTTGGTGAGTCCCGCATCAGGCACCCGAGGAAGCCCAGGGGCAACCCACCCAGGACGAGGTGCAGAGCACCCCTCTGGAGGTAGAGACTGTAGGCGGGGAGGGGGTAGGGGAAACCAGCCCTTTTCACCCTCAGGACCTGGCTCCAGAGGGACTCCCTGGGTACATCTGGGGAAGGCCCCTCTGCCACTGGCCCCAGGGTTGGGACTGAGATGGAGGAGAGATCAGTGGGTGGGGCAGAGGCAACCGCCGCACAGGGTGGGGCGTGAGTCTCGAGCACTAAGATTGTGTCTGGGGATGGGGATGGTGTCTCCATCTGCAGTGAGCGGGGGGAAGGGGACTCCTCAGTGGAGGAAATCCGCGAGTTCATCAAGGCCACCGGAGGAGCCCAACATCGGCCCAGGCTATACTCCCTCCAGTGGCCAAACTTACACGGGCTCACCAGCTCGCTGAACCTCATCCTCAAAAGGAGGGGGAGGGGAAAGGAGGTGCAGAGGAATGACCGGTGTCAGCTTAGGTCCTTCTTGGAAGCCCTGGAGGACGCCACGAGCAGTGTCTCTTGTAGCCAGGGTCCAGAGGACAAGGAGCACCGTCACTCCAGGAGGAGTGGCACTGCTGTCATTGACCGAAGGACTGGTGACGGGATCTAGGAAGTGGGCAGGGCCGAAGATATCCTGGTTGGGTTGCTCCTAGGCCTGGCCAAGCTGGCTATCCGCGAGTCACGGTGCCAGGCGGAAGAGGGTTTTGCCCGAGCCAGATACTTGCCCCTTTACCGGGGTTACGTCCGCGCCTGGGTGGTGTTATTTGTAACATAGATGTTTGTAATTTAATGTCTGAATAGTTTGGCGATTCTGTAATATGGTGGTTGATCCAAAAAAAAGCTGGTTACCAAGCCCACGCATCCCTCTGCAATTGGATCCTCGACTTCCTCATCCACAGACCAGTCTGTTCAAATTGGCAGAAATACTTGAGTACTTGGGTACTTTACACGCCAGCAGTATGAACATTGACCTCCAATTTCAGGTAGTCCTTGCTTTCTCCCTCCTTCCCTCCCCTTCCCAGCTCTCCCACAGACCACTGTCTCTGCTTCTTCCTTTCTTCTTCCCGCGACAACCCCCCCCCCCCACCCCCACATCAGTCTGAAGAAGGGTCTCGAACCGAAACATCACCTATTCCATCGCTCCATAGATGCTGCCTCAATCGCTGAGTTTCTCCAGCATTTTTGTCTACCTTCACCCTCATTAACAATCAGAACGGGAGCACCTCAAGGCTGCGAGTGCAACCCCCTGCTCTACTCACTCTATACTCATGACTGTGTAACCAGACATGGTGCGAACTCCATCGTCAAGTTCGCTGACGACACCACCGCTGTGGGACGAATTGCAGATGGCGATGAGTCAGAGTATAGAAGTGAAATCGACCGATTGACCAAAATGGTGCCAGCACAACAACCTGGCTCTCAATATCAATAAAACCAAAGAACTGATTGTGGACTTTGGAAGAGGAAGGATGAGGACCCACAATCCTGTTTATATCAATGGGACGATGGTGGAGAGAGTAACATATTTCCAAAGATCTTTCACAATCACAATAATACTTTATTAGCCAAGTATGTTGTGCAACATACGAGGAATTTCATTTGCCAAGTCAGTCATACAAATAAAAAGTAACAGAACACACAAAACACATTTTAACATAAATATCCACAACAGAGATTCCACTCTGACGGAAGCGAAAAAAAGTTAAATCTCTTCCCTTAGCTCTCCTGCGGTCAGAGGTCTTGAGCTTCACTTCCGTAGCCGGCGGCGTTTTAGGCCCTCCACGTCAGGGAGATCCAGCTCTGCATTGGGGGGATGTCAGCTCCTACTAGCCAGGAGAACGAAACCCACATCGGCGCTGATCGAGCCTCTGCATTCGTTGGAGCTCCCGAGACTGCGAGCTCTTGATAGTAAGTCCGCAGGCCGTAGTTGGAGCGATTCCAGGCAAGGGATTGCTCCAAAATAAGACATAAAACAAACCGGAGAACATTTACACAAACTTATAAAATGCACTAAAAATAAAAAGACGAAATAACAGACTGTTGGCGGGGCTGCCAATCGTTCGGCACTCCTGGACCCAGCACACAGATGCAAATATAAGGAAAGCACATCAGCGACTCTATTTCCTAAGAAGATTACGGAGAATCGGTGTGCCAAAGAGGATTCTTTTGAACTTCTACAGGTGCATAGTAGAGAGCATATTGACTGCTTGCATCATTGTCCAGTTGTGAACATTGCCCAGTCCATCACTGGCTCCCACCATCGAAGGGATTTATCGGGGTTGCTTCCTCAAAAAGGCAGCTAACATCATCAGAGACCCACACCATCCTTTCACCACTGCCATCGGGAAGAAGGTACAGGGGCCTGAAAACTGTAACGTCCAGGTTCAGGAACAGCTACTTCCCTACAGCCTATTAAACACTACAACCTCATATAGGCTCTGAACTACAATAGACTATTATTATTATTATTATTATTGTTGCACTATTTTGTTTGTTTTTTGAGTATGTGTGTCTGTCTGTCTATCTATCTGTCTGTCTGTCTGTCTGTCTGTCTGTCTGTCTGTCTGTCTGTCTGTCTGTCTGTCTGTCTATCTATCTATCTATCTATCTATCTATCTATCTATCTATCTATCTATCTATCTATCTACTTTTAAAACTGTGTGTGTGTGTTTGTTTGTTGGTGTATGTCAGATTAGATTTTCAGATGAGATTTTAGGCCTTTGATTCGTTGGTCTGCCGAAACCACACGCAAAAACTCAGAGATTTTTCCATTTCGCTAGCCATTTCACTTTTACATTCGCAAATCCACTCCTCATTAAATCCTTCCCTTCCCCCTTGGATGTGTGTGTGTGTGTGTGTGTGTGTGTAAATCATACTGCTCGAAAAAAACGACACCCTCTCTCTCCATCCCCAGGGCTCTCTTCCCTACCCACCCCCGCCCCCCCCCCCCCCCCCCCCCCGGCCTCTCTTTCACCCTCCCCCCCCCCCCGGCCTCTCTTTCACCCTCCCCCCCCCGGCCTCTCTTTCACCCTCCCCCCCCCCCCCCCCCAGCCTCTCTTTAACCCTCCCCCCCCCCCCCCGGGCTCTCTCTCCCCCCCCCCCCCCCCCCCCCCTCAGCCTCCCTCTCTCCATCCCCTTCCCCCAGGGACGGGATCCAACGGCACGGTCTAGTATACTTATAAAACTCTGATCTTGGATGTGTGTGTGTGTATAATCATACAGTTCGAAAAAAAACGACGCCCTGACGATAAAATTTTGTAGAGATTTATCCGGTGAAGTCAAAAATCGGCTTACATGAACATTTTGAGCTTTATTTCTTGAGTTATTAATCAAAATGTTAAAACATTTCAAATAACTTAGAAAATGAAACCGCTTTGGCTGATGACGTCACAATGGCAGCACGTTGTGTTCACGCGCTGCGAGTCACGTTGCCCGGCCGCGCCGCTTGCAAGACCTTTAAAAAAAAACCACGCTGTCTTCTTGCTCGCGCTGGGAGTGACGTCGCCCCCCCCCCCCCCGACCACCAGTTCTCGGGCCCTGACTGCAGCCTGAAGCGAGGTTTGGGAATCAGCCCTTCCCTCTGGCGATGCGCCCCCCCCACCCACCCAAGCCCCTCAAACTCTACCCCCCTCCCACTCTGCCCCCCCCACCCACCCAAATCCCTCAAACTCTACCCCCCCTCATGCTCCGTCTCTCCCCCACTCCCTCTCTGTGCCTGTGTCCCTCTCTGTCCCTATGTGTGCCTCTATGTGCCCCTGTGTGCCTGTTTCCCTATGTGTGCCTGTGTCCCTCTCTGTGCCTCTGTGCCGCTCTCTCTATCCCCCTCCCTCTCTTGCCGCGCCTGCGAGTTGGGGGCTATGCGTGAGTGGATAGGGCGGGGCATGGGGTGAAAGGAGTGAATGAATAATAATATAATATCAATGGGGGTGGTTAGTGTGTGTGTGTGGGGGTGGTTAGAGTGTGTGACACCGCAGACCGCCCCTCCCCCCACAACCCCATGTTGAGGGAACGGGACCCAACAGGTCCCACTTGGTCTAGTGTATATATATATATATATATATATATATATATATATATATATATATATATGGGTATGTTGTGAGTATATACACACTGAGCTTTTCTTTTCCCTCTCTCGTTTGTTATATCATACTATATTTGTATATTCTGTTGTGCTGCAGCAAGTAAGAATTTCATTGTTTTATCTGGGACATCATATCTATCTATTATATATTAAAACTGTGTGTGTGTGTGTGTTTTTGTGGGTGTATGTAGTTTGGCCTTTGATTCCTTGCTCCGCCAAAACAACACCGAAAAACTCCGATATTTTTTCCATTTCGCCAGCGATTTCACTTTTACATTCACTCATCCACTCCTCAAAACATTTGGACATTTTTATGTACACATCTATTTATCTATATATTAAAACTCTGTGGCTGGGTGTGTGTGTGGCTGTGTGTGTGTGTTTCTGCCAGCCTTTGATTCGTTGCTACGCCAACACCACACAGAAACGCCGAGATGTTTTCCATTTCGGTAGAGATTCCACTTTAACATCCACATATCCACTCCTGATTACATTTCGTCGTGTTTATGTACACATTTTTATTAAAATCCTTCTCCCCCCCCCCCCAAAAATTTCAAAATGTTAAAAAAAAAAACAGCTCTCACCCATAGAATGTTGGTGAACATTCCATCGTGTGATGTCACAATGCCCAATGCTCACAGATGTCCAATCGGAATGGACCCATTTACATATGCCTTTGCACCAGCCCCAGCCCCCACCCCCGCAGCCTGTGTCAAAGCGCGTCATCACGTGTGTGGGAATAGAGAAAGAGGATTGGAGGTGATAGGGAATGGGGAACAGATGGACTGCCTCTACCCCTCCCCTTTCCACTCTCCCTCCCCACTATTTCCCCTCTCCCCCTCCCTCCCCTACCCCATCTACCCTCCCCCACACCTCTCTCCCCATTCATCTCTCCTCCCCTCCCCAACCCCCCTCTCCATCTCCCTCTCCTCACCCCTCTCCTCCTCCTCCCAACCCCATCCCCCTTGTCCCTCCCCACTCTTCCCCCTCCCTCCAAACTCTTCCCCCTCTCTCCCCTACCCCATCTCCTGCCCTCCCTCCCCTGTCCCCACCCCTCTCTCCCTCTCCCCCTCCCACCCCACTTCTCTCCCCCCCTCTCCCCCAACCCCTCTCCCCCTCCCTCCACACTCTTCCCCCCTCCCTCCCCTACCCATTTCCCTCCTCCCCTCCCTCCCCCACACCTCTATCCCCCTCCCCATCCCTCTCTCCTCCACCCCTCTCCTCCCCCTCTCCATCTCCTCCCCCTTTCACCCCCATCCCTCTCCCCCACTCCCCTTCTCTCCCCACCCCATCTCCCTCCTCCCTCCCGCCCCCCTCCCCCACACCTCTCTCCTCCCCCTCCCCACCCCTCTCCTCCCCTTCTCCATCTCCCACACCTCCCCCTCCTACCCCCATCCCTCTTTCCCCACCCCCTTCCCTCTCCCCCACCCCTTCCCCCTCCCCCACTCTTCCCCCTCTCTCCCCTACCCCCACATCTCTCCCCTCTCTCCTCCCCCTCCTCCCACCCCATCCCTCTCCCACACCCCCCTTCCCTCTCTACCCCACCCCCTTCCCACTCTCCCCCTCCCCACTTCTCTCCCCCTCCCCACTTCTCTCCCCCTTACTCCACCCCTCTCCCTCCCCAACCCCTCTGTCCCTCTTCCACCACTCCCTCTACCCCTTCCCTCCCCACTCTACCACTTCTCTCCTCCCTTCCCCCACCCCCACCCTCTCTCACCCCTCCCCTCTCCTCACCCCTCCCACCCCAACCCCCCTCCCCAACCCATCTCTGCCTCTTCCACCACTCCCCCTACCCCTCTTCCGCACTCTTACCCTCCTCCTCCCTCACCACTATTCCCTACCCCTCATCCCTCTTCCCCCGCCCCCTCTCCCTCCTCCTTCCCCAACCCCTCTCATCCCCTCCCCCACCCCACTCTCCTCCTCCACCCCACTCTCCTCCTCCCCTTCCCCCCCTCTCCATCTCCTCCCCCCTCTCCCTCCTCCCCTTCCCCCCACCCCCTCTCTCTTGCACCACTCCCCACTACCCCTCTCCCCCCTTCCTGCTCTCCTCCTAGCTATGTCACTTTTACATTCACTCATACACTCCACAAAACATTTGGACATCCTCTTCTTCCGCTCCTCTCACAATCTCGAGCTCCATGGGCTCGGCGGCCTTGCTCGGGGTCCACGCCCGTCCACATCCTCGCTCGGGTCCGGCGCCTGGTGGGGAGGCTGCTGCCGCGGGCCAAGACCGGTTCGACGCCCGCCCACCGCCTCGCTCGGGGTCCTCAGGTCGATCCCCGCCCGTGGCCTCCCTCGAGTCCAGCGCCTGGTGAGGAGCCTGCTTCCTGGGCTGGAGCAGAGCCTGGAGCTGGAGTGAGGGCCAAACACGGGCTTTGGGATGGGGCCGTGACCAGGGCTAAAAAGAAGCCGCCCCACGCCCGCCAGCACTCTCTCTCTGCCCTCTCTCTGTCTCTGCCTCTGCCCACTCTTTCTCTGCACCTTCTCTACCCTCACACTCCCCGCCCCGCCCGTTCAAGACCTCTGCACACTACAACTGGGATCTGGAAATGGTGCCAAACCGGTGACTCTGTATACCAGGGGTCTCCAAACGATGCCTCTGCCCTCTCTCTGATTCTGCCCTTTCTCTCTGCGCACTCTGTCTTCTCTCTGCCCTCTATCTCTACCCCCTCCCTTTCTAGCCGCGCCTGCGCAGTTGGGGGCTGTGCGTCAGTGGATAGGGCGGGGGATGGGGTTAAAGGACCAAATGAATAATATTAATATATCTAGGTGGGGGGTTAGTGTGTGTCCCTTCCTGTGGCCCTCTGTGTGTGCCTGTGTCCCTCCGTGTTATCTCTGTGCCTCCGTGTTATCTCTCTGTGCCTCCATGTCCCTCTCTGTGCCTCCGTGTCCCTCTCTGTGCCTCTGTCTCCCTCGCTGTGCCTCCGTGTCTCCCTCTGTGCCTCCGACTCCCCCTCCGTGCCTGCGAATTGGAGGCTATGTGTGAGTGGATAGGGCAGGGCATGGGGTAAAAGGAATGAATTAATAATATTAATATAATACCAATGGGGATGGTTAGTGTGTGTGTGAGAGGGGTGGTTAGTGTGTGTGTGAGATGTTGGTTAGTGTGTGTGTGACGCCTCAGGCCGCCCCCTCCCCTCGCAACCGTGCGTTGGGGGAACAGACCCAACGGGTCTGCACTTGGTCTAGTATACTTATAAAACTCTGATCCTGGATGTGTGTGTGTATAATCATTCTGCTCGAAAAAACAATGCTCTAACGGTAAAAATGTTTACATATTCTTGTAGAGATTTATCCCATGAAGTAAAAAATCGCCTGATCTGAAATTATTACTCGTTATTAATCAAAATGTTCAAAAATTTTAAATAATATAGAAATTCGGCTGGCTTTGGCTGATGACGTCACAATGGCTGCATGTTGTTCACGCGCTGCAAGTGACCTCACACGCTCGCTCGCAGACCGGCTCCCCTCCTCCTCTCCCTCCACCCCCCTCCGCATGTGTAGGGGTGGTTAGTGCGTGTATGTGATGCCGCAGGCCTCCCCCAACCAAGCATTGAGGGGACGGGACCCAACGGGTCCCACTTGGTCCAGTAACTATTAAAAGTCTGATCTTGGATTGTGTGTGTGTGTGTGTGTTTAATCACATCTGCTCGGGTGAAAAAAATGACGACCCGACGGTAATTTTTTTTCATATTCTTGTAGTTTTATCCAGCCTAGTCCTAAATCGTCTTATCTGAAAAATTCATACTTTAACTCGTTATTTATGAAAATGTTCACAAATCTCAAATACTGTTGAAAATAAACGAGCTGATGATGTCACAATGGATCTGCTTGCTGCCGACTTGCTCACGCTGCGAGTGACTGTTTTCCACGTGTACTTTGGTCGCCGTGTTGACGCCCGCTCCCCCCCCCCCCCCCCCCGCTGCTAACCAAATCCTCCCCGCTAATACCTGCCCCCCCCATCCTCTCCTCTACACCCCCACCCCCCCACCCCCCCCCCTAGACAGGCCTGCGAGTTGGGGGCTATGCATCAGTGGATAAGGTAAAAGGAGCCAATGAATAATATTAATATAATATCAAGGAGGGTGGTGAGCGTGTGTGACGCCGCAGGCCTCCTCCTCTCTCCCCCCCCCCCCCCAGCGTTGAGGGACGGGACCCAACTGGCTAATATAATAAAACACTCTTGACTCAACTCCCCTTGTGGATGCGACCCCAAGGGTATCGCGACTGACCGTCTGTAGGGTGTCAGGGGGATGGTTGAGAGAAGACTTCCATCCCTCTTTCCGGGTGATGTTGGTTCCTTTCTCCCCAGACTCGCTCATCCCTCGACAGTGATCTTTCCACAAAGCATAGATGGCGGGAGTGGGTATCCCATCCACCCACTCCCTAGGGATCCCGGCCCTCTACAAGGCCCTAAACATCGCCTTAAGGCTGAGACGGAATGCCCCGCAGTCCCCATCTTGCGCACCCGTCTGGGGTAAAAGGAATGAATTAATAATATTAATATAATACCAATGGGGATGGTTAGTGTGTGTGTGAGAGGGGTGGTTAGTGTGTGTGTGAGATGTTGGTTAGTGTGTGTGTGTGACGCCTCAGGCCGCCCCCTCCCCTCGCAACCGTGCGTTGGGGGAACAGACCCAACGGGTCTGCACTTGGTCTAGTATACTTATAAAACTCTGATCCTGGATGTGTGTGTGTATAATCATTCTGCTCGAAAAAACAATGCTCTAACGGTAAAAATGTTTACATATTCTTGTAGAGATTTATCCCATGAAGTAAAAAATCGCCTGATCTGAAAAATTCATGCATTATTACTCGTTATTAATCAAAATGTTCAAAAAATTTAAATAATATAGAAATTCGGCTGGCTTTGGCTGATGACGTCACAATGGCTGCATGTTGTTCACGCGCTGCAAGTGACCTCACACGCTCGCTCGCAGACCGGCTCACCTCCTCCTCTCCCTCCACCCCCCTCCGCATGCGTAGGGGTGGTTAGTGCGTGTATGTGATGCCGCAGGCCTCCCCCAACCAAGCATTGAGGGGACGGGACCCAACGGGTCCCACTTGGTCCAGTAACTATTAAAAGTCTGATCTTGGATTGTGTGTGTGTGTGTGTGTGTGTGTTTAATCACATCTGCTCGGGTGAAAAAAATGACGACCCGACGGTAATTTTTTTTCATATTCTTGTAGTTTTATCCAGCCTAGTCCTAAATCGTCTTATCTGAAAAATTCATACTTTAACTCGTTATTTATGAAAATGTTCACAAATCTCAAATACCGTTGAAAATAAACGAGCTGATGATGTCACAATGGATCTGCTTGCTGCCGACTTGCTCACGCTGCGAGTGACTGTTTTCCACGTGTACTTTGGTCGCCGTGTTGACGCCCGCTCCCCCCCCCCCCGCTAACCAAATCCTCCCCGCTAATACCTGCTCCCCCCATCCCCTCCTCTACACCCCCCCCCCCCCCCCCCCCCCCCCCCCCTAGACAGGCCTGCGAGTTGGGGGCTATGCATCAGTGGATAAGGTAAAAGGAGCCAATGAATAATATTAATATAATATCAAGGAGGGTGGTGAGCGTGTGTGACGCCGCAGGCCTCCTCCTCTCTCCCCCCCCCCCCCCAGCGTTGAGGGACGGGACCCAACTGGCTAATATAACAATAAAACACTCTTGACTCAACTCCCCTTGTGGATGCGACCCCAAGGGTATCGCGACTGACCGTCTGTAGGGTGTCAGGGGGATGGTTGAGAGAAGACTTCCATCCCTCTTTCCGGGTGATGTTGGTTCCTTTCTCCCCAGACTCGCTCATCCCCTCGACAGTGATCTTTCCACAAAGCATAGATGGCGGGAGTGGGTATCCCATCCACCCACTCCCTAGGGATCCCGGCCCTCTACAAGGCCCTAAACATCGCCTTAAGGCTGAGACGGAATGCCCCGCAGTCCCCATCTTGCGCACCCGTCTGGGGTAAAAGGAATGAATTAATAATATTAATATAATACCAATGGGGATGGTTAGTGTGTGTGTGAGAGGGGTGGTTAGTGTGTGTGTGAGATGTTGGTTAGTGTGTGTGTGTGACGCCTCAGGCCGCCCCCTCCCCTCGCAACCGTGCGTTGGGGGAACAGACCCAACGGGTCTGCACTTGGTCTAGTATACTTATAAAACTCTGATCCTGGATGTGTGTGTGTATAATCATTCTGCTCGAAAAAACAATGCTCTAACGGTAAAAATGTTTACATATTCTTGTAGAGATTTATCCCATGAAGTAAAAAATCGCCTGATCTGAAAAACTCATGCATTATTACTCGTTATTAATCAAAATGTTCAAAAAATTTAAATAATATAGAAATTCGGCTGGCTTTGGCTGATGACGTCACAATGGCTGCATGTTGTTCACGCGCTGCAAGTGACCTCACACGCTCGCTCGCAGACCGGCTCACCTCCTCCTCTCCCTCCACCCCCCTCCGCATGCGTAGGGGTGGTTAGTGCGTGTATGTGATGCCGCAGGCCTCCCCCAACCAAGCATTGAGGGGACGGGACCCAACGGGTCCCACTTGGTCCAGTAACTATTAAAAGTCTGATCTTGGATTGTGTGTGTGTGTGTGTGTGTGTGTTTAATCACATCTGCTCGGGTGAAAAAAATGACGACCCGACGGTAATTTTTTTTCATATTCTTGTAGTTTTATCCAGCCTAGTCCTAAATCGTCTTATCTGAAAAATTCATACTTTAACTCGTTATTTATGAAAATGTTCACAAATCTCAAATACCGTTGAAAATAAACGAGCTGATGATGTCACAATGGATCTGCTTGCTGCCGACTTGCTCACGCTGCGAGTGACTGTTTTCCACGTGTACTTTGGTCGCCGTGTTGACGCCCGCTTCCCCCCCCCCGCTAACCAAATCCTCCCCGCTAATACCTGCTCCCCCCATCCTCTCCTCTACACCCCCCCACCCCCCCACCCCCCCCCCCCTAGACAGGCCTGCGAGTTGGGGGCTATGCATCAGTGGATAAGGTAAAAGGAGCCAATGAATAATATTAATATAATATCAAGGAGGGTGGTGAGCGTGTGTGACGCCGCAGGCCTCCTCCTCTCTCCCCCCCCCCCCCCCAGCATTGAGGGACGGGACCCAACTGGCTAATATAACAATAAAACACTCTTGACTCAACTCCCCTTGTGGATGCGACCCCAAGGGTATCGCGACTGACCGTCTGTAGGGTGTCAGGGGGATGGTTGAGAGAAGACTTCCATCCCTCTTTCCGGGTGATGTTGGTTCCTTTCTCCCCAGACTCGCTCATCCCCTCGACAGTGATCTTTCCACAAAGCATAGATGGCGGGAGTGGGTATCCCATCCACCCACTCCCTAGGGATCCCGGCCCTCTACAAGGCCCTAAACATCGCCTTAAGGCTGAGACGGAATGCCCCGCAGTCCCCATCTTGCGCACCCGTCTGGGGTAAAAGGAATGAATTAATAATATTAATATAATACCAATGGGGATGGTTAGTGTGTGTGTGAGAGGGGTGGTTAGTGTGTGTGTGAGATGTTGGTTAGTGTGTGTGTGTGACGCCTCAGGCCGCCCCCTCCCCTCGCAACCGTGCGTTGGGGGAACAGACCCAACGGGTCTGCACTTGGTCTAGTATACTTATAAAACTCTGATCCTGGATGTGTGTGTGTATAATCATTCTGCTCGAAAAAACAATGCTCTAACGGTAAAAATGTTTACATATTCTTGTAGAGATTTATCCCATGAAGTAAAAAATCGCCTGATCTGAAAAACTCATGCATTATTACTCGTTATTAATCAAAATGTTCAAAAAATTTAAATAATATAGAAATTCGGCTGGCTTTGGCTGATGACGTCACAATGGCTGCATGTTGTTCACGCGCTGCAAGTGACCTCACACGCTCGCTCGCAGACCGGCTCCCCTCCTCCTCTCCCTCCACCCCCCTCCGCATGCGTAGGGGTGGTTAGTGCGTGTATGTGATGCCGCAGGCCTCCCCCAACCAAGCATTGAGGGGACGGGACCCAACGGGTCCCACTTGGTCCAGTAACTATTAAAAGTCTGATCTTGGATTGTGTGTGTGTGTGTGTGTGTGTGTTTAATCACATCTGCTCGGGTGAAAAAAATGACGACCCGATGGTAATTTTTTTTCATATTCTTGTAGTTTTATCCAGCCTAGTCCTAAATCGTCTTATCTGAAAAATTCATACTTTAACTCGTTATTTATGAAAATGTTCACAAATCTCAAATACCGTTGAAAATAAACGAGCTGATGATGTCACAATGGATCTGCTTGCTGCCGACTTGCTCACGCTGCGAGTGACTGTTTTCCACGTGTACTTTGGTCGCCGTGTTGACGCCCGCTCCCCCCCCCCCGCTAACCAAATCCTCCCCGCTAATACCTGCTCCCCCCATCCTCTCCTCTACACCCCCCCACCCCCCCACCCCCCCCCCCTAGACAGGCCTGCGAGTTGGGGGCTATGCATCAGTGGATAAGGTAAAAGGAGCCAATGAATAATATTAATATAATATCAAGGAGGGTGGTGAGCGTGTGTGACGCCGCAGGCCTCCTCCTCTCTCCCCCCCCCCCCAGCGTTGAGGGACGGGACCCAACTGGCTAATATAACAATAAAACACTCTTGACTCAACTCCCCTTGTGGATGCGACCCCAAGGGTATCGCGACTGACCGTCTGTAGGGTGTCAGGGGGATGGTTGAGAGAAGACTTCCATCCCTCTTTCCGGGTGATGTTGGTTCCTTTCTCCCCAGACTCGCTCATCCCCTCGACAGTGATCTTTCCACAAAGCATAGATGGCGGGAGTGGGTATCCCATCCACCCACTCCCTAGGGATCCCGGCCCTCTACAAGGCCCTAAACATCGCCTTAAGGCTGAGACGGAATGCCCCGCAGTCCCCATCTTGCGCACCCGTCTGGGGTAAAAGGAATGAATTAATAATATTAATATAATACCAATGGGGATGGTTAGTGTGTGTGTGAGAGGGGTGGTTAGTGTGTGTGTGAGATGTTGGTTAGTGTGTGTGTGTGACGCCTCAGGCCGCCCCCTCCCCTCGCAACCGTGCGTTGGGGGAACAGACCCAACGGGTCTGCACTTGGTCTAGTATACTTATAAAACTCTGATCCTGGATGTGTGTGTGTATAATCATTCTGCTCGAAAAAACAATGCTCTAACGGTAAAAATGTTTACATATTCTTGTAGAGATTTATCCCATGAAGTAAAAAATCGCCTGATCTGAAAAACTCATGCATTATTACTCGTTATTAATCAAAATGTTCAAAAAATTTAAATAATATAGAAATTCGGCTGGCTTTGGCTGATGACGTCACAATGGCTGCATGTTGTTCACGCGCTGCAAGTGACCTCACACGCTCGCTCGCAGACCGGCTCCCCTCCTCCTCTCCCTCCACCCCCCTCCGCATGCGTAGGGGTGGTTAGTGCGTGTATGTGATGCCGCAGGCCTCCCCCAACCAAGCATTGAGGGGACGGGACCCAACGGGTCCCACTTGGTCCAGTAACTATTAAAAGTCTGATCTTGGATTGTGTGTGTGTGTGTGTGTGTGTGTGTGTGTTTAATCACATCTGCTCGGGTGAAAAAAATGACGACCCGACGGTAATTTTTTTTCATATTCTTGTAGTTTTATCCAGCCTAGTCCTAAATCGTCTTATCTGAAAAATTCATACTTTAACTCGTTATTTATGAAAATGTTCACAAATCTCAAATACCATTGAAAATAAACGAGCTGATGATGTCACAATGGATCTGCTTGCTGCCGACTTGCTCACGCTGCGAGTGACTGTTTTCCACGTGTACTTTGGTCGCCGTGTTGACGCCCGCTCCCCCCCCCCCGCTAACCAAATCCTCCCCGCTAATACCTGCTCCCCCCATCCTCTCCTCTACACCCCCCCACCCCCCCCTAGACAGGCCTGCGAGTTGGGGGCTATGCATCAGTGGATAAGGTAAAAGGAGCCAATGAATAATATTAATATAATATCAAGGAGGGTGGTGAGCGTGTGTGACGCCGCAGGCCTCCTCCTCTCTCCCCCCCCCCCCCCCCCCAGCGTTGAGGGACGGGACCCAACTGGCTAATATAACAATAAAACACTCTTGACTCAACTCCCCTTGTGGATGCAACCCCAAGGGTATCGCGACTGACCATCTGTAGGGTGTCAGGGGGATGGTTGAGAGAAGACTTCCATCCCTCTTTCCGGGTGATGTTGGTTCCTTTCTCCCCAGACTCGCTCATCCCCTCGACAGTGATCTTTCCACAAAGCATAGATGGCGGGAGTGGGTATCCCATCCACCCACTCCCTAGGGATCCCGGCCCTCTACAAGGCCCTAAACATCGCCTTAAGGCTGAGACGGAATGCCCCGCAGTCCCCATCTTGCGCACCCGTCTGGGGTAAAAGGAATGAATTAATAATATTAATATAATACCAATGGGGATGGTTAGTGTGTGTGTGAGAGGGGTGGTTAGTGTGTGTGTGAGATGTTGGTTAGTGTGTGTGTGTGACGCCTCAGGCCGCCCCCTCCCCTCGCAACCGTGCGTTGGGGGAACAGACCCAACGGGTCTGCACTTGGTCTAGTATACTTATAAAACTCTGATCCTGGATGTGTGTGTGTATAATCATTCTGCTCGAAAAAACAATGCTCTAACGGTAAAAATGTTTACATATTCTTGTAGAGATTTATCCCATGAAGTAAAAAATCGCCTGATCTGAAAAACTCATGCATTATTACTCGTTATTAATCAAAATGTTCAAAAAATTTAAATAATATAGAAATTCGGCTGGCTTTGGCTGATGACGTCACAATGGCTGCATGTTGTTCACGCGCTGCAAGTGACCTCACACGCTCGCTCGCAGACCGGCTCCCCTCCTCCTCTCCCTCCACCCCCCTCCGCATGCGTAGGGGTGGTTAGTGCGTGTATGTGATGCCGCAGGCCTCCCCCAACCAAGCATTGAGGGGACGGGACCCAACGGGTCCCACTTGGTCCAGTAACTATTAAAAGTCTGATCTTGGATTGTGTGTGTGTGTGTGTGTGTGTGTTTAATCACATCTGCTCGGGTGAAAAAAATGACGACCCGATGGTAATTTTTTTTCATATTCTTGTAGTTTTATCCAGCCTAGTCCTAAATCGTCTTATCTGAAAAATTCATACTTTAACTCGTTATTTATGAAAATGTTCACAAATCTCAAATACCGTTGAAAATAAACGAGCTGATGATGTCACAATGGATCTGCTTGCTGCCGACTTGCTCACGCTGCGAGTGACTGTTTTCCACGTGTACTTTGGTCGCCGTGTTGATGCCCGCTCCCCCCCCCCCGCTAACCAAATCCTCCCCGCTAATACCTGCTCCCCCCATCCTCTCCTCTACACCCCCCCCCCCCCCCCACCCCCCCCCCCTAGACAGGCCTGCGAGTTGGGGGCTATGCATCAGTGGATAAGGTAAAAGGAGCCAATGAATAATATTAATATAATATCAAGGAGGGTGGTGAGCGTGTGTGACGCCGCAGGCCTCCTCCTCTCTCCCCCCCCCCCCCAGCGTTGAGGGACGGGACCCAACTGGCTAATATAACAATAAAACACTCTTGACTCAACTCCCCTTGTGGATGCGACCCCAAGGGTATCGCGACTGACCGTCTGTAGGGTGTCAGGGGGATGGTTGAGAGAAGACTTCCATCCCTCTTTCCGGGTGATGTTGGTTCCTTTCTCCCCAGACTCGCTCATCCCCTCGACAGTGATCTTTCCACAAAGCATAGATGGCGGGAGTGGGTATCCCATCCACCCACTCCCTAGGGATCCCGGCCCTCTACAAGGCCCTAAACATCGCCTTAAGGCTGAGACGGAATGCCCCGCAGTCCCCATCTTGCGCACCCGTCTGGGGTAAAAGGAATGAATTAATAATATTAATATAATACCAATGGGGATGGTTAGTGTGTGTGTGAGGGGTGGTTAGTGTGTGTGTGAGATGTTGGTTAGTGTGTGTGTGTGACGCCTCAGGCCGCCCCCTCCCCTCGCAACCGTGCGTTGGGGGAACAGACCCAACGGGTCTGCACTTGGTCTAGTATACTTATAAAACTCTGATCCTGGATGTGTGTGTGTATAATCATTCTGCTCGAAAAAACAATGCTCTAACGGTAAAAATGTTTACATATTCTTGTAGAGATTTATCCCATGAAGTAAAAAATCGCCTGATCTGAAATTATTACTCGTTATTAATCAAAATGTTCAAAAATTTTAAATAATATAGAAATTCGGCTGGCTTTGGCTGATGACGTCACAATGGCTGCATGTTGTTCACGCGCTGCAAGTGACCTCACACGCTCGCTCGCAGACCGGCTCCCCTCCTCCTCTCCCTCCACCCCCCTCCGCATGTGTAGGGGTGGTTAGTGCGTGTATGTGATGCCGCAGGCCTCCCCCAACCAAGCATTGAGGGGACGGGACCCAACGGGTCCCACTTGGTCCAGTAACTATTAAAAGTCTGATCTTGGATTGTGTGTGTGTGTGTGTGTGTGTTTAATCACATCTGCTCGGGTGAAAAAAATGACGACCCGACGGTAATTTTTTTTCATATTCTTGTAGTTTTATCCAGCCTAGTCCTAAATCGTCTTATCTGAAAAATTCATACTTTAACTCGTTATTTATGAAAATGTTCACAAATCTCAAATACATTGAAAATAAACGAGCTGATGATGTCACAATGGATCTGCTTGCTGCCGACTTGCTCACGCTGCGAGTGACTGTTTTCCACGTGTACTTTGGTCGCCGTGTTGACGCCCGCTCCCCCCCCCCCCCCCCCCGCTAACCAAATCCTCCCCGCTAATACCTGCTCCCCCCATCCTCTCCTCTACCCCCCCCCACCCCCCCCTAGACAGGCCTGCGAGTTGGGGGCTATGCATCAGTGGATAAGGTAAAAGGAGCCAATGAATAATATTAATATAATATCAAGGAGGGTGGTGAGCGTGTGTGACGCCGCAGGCCTCCTCCTCTCTCCCCCCCCCCCCCCCAGCGTTGAGGGACGGGACCCAACTGGCTAATATAATAAAACACTCTTGACTCAACTCCCCTTGTGGATGCGACCCCAAGGGTATCGCGACTGACCGTCTGTAGGGTGTCAGGGGGATGGTTGAGAGAAGACTTCCATCCCTCTTTCCGGGTGATGTTGGTTCCTTTCTCCCCAGACTCGCTCATCCCGACAGTGATCTTTCCACAAAGCATAGATGGCGGGAGTGGGTATCCCATCCACCCACTCCCTAGGGATCCCGGCCCTCTACAAGGCCCTAAACATCGCCTTAAGGCTGAGACGGAATGCCCCGCAGTCCCCATCTTGCGCACCCGTCTACTGTAAGGACCCGCCCCATGTTCTAGCTCCTCCAGGAGAACCAGGGCCTTCCCCACAGATTTGCCTAGTCAGTCCCAAAAGAGACAGAAGTATACCCTTTATGTGGGGAGCCGCCGTTTTCACTAGGAGGTCAGCGCTCGCTCCTCAGGGAATTCCAGCAGCCCATTTACTATGGGTCAGACTGGGCGAAATTCTCGTATAACACTGCGCACCGAAAAAAACTGAGAGAAGCCAAGTGTTTCAAAGATTCACAGCACGTACAGCATTTTTATATTCTCATGACACAATGGTTACTTGTGGATTTGATATAAATTATCATTGATCAATGTCTCTGTAACCTTTCATCTTTGTCTTTCCCCAGTTATCTGTAACCTTATGCATCCTGTTATTTTGAAAATCTCACATATCTAACAAATAGATATTATTATCCCTGAAGGTAGAATTGATGGGGTCTACTTATTTTTTTTAAAAAGACAGTTTGTTAACTTCTAGATTTGCCTGCAGTGACAAAGAGCAGCTGTAATCTCATAACGGATAAGAATCTTGACAGAACTGCAAACAATTATCCCCCCCACAATGGATAAGGAAGCCTGGTTTTCAGCAGTGTATCAATTTCAGCATTTTACGACTCCCAATGCCTATTTTAATTAAGCTTGCTGTGAAGGCTAAATACATTGATACATCTATTTTATTACCTTCCAAACATTCTATGTTGGCCATTTTCCCCACCATTCCCCAGTAAGTGAGCTCCAGGGATAAACAGATTATAACCTACTTATCTTCCTTATAATTTTTAAAACTTCTGACAAGTCTCCATCCTAACATAGACATTCCTTACATTTCCCTTTGTTGCAACTTAAAACAAGCTTATTTTTCACTGCCTGCCCGGGCTGCTGAATATTTCCCTCATTTTGTTTTTGCATCTCCATTCTTTTATTAGCCACTCCAGGTTACCTGCTATAGTGATAACACCAAATAGTCAAGTGTCTTGGGACTGATTTACATCTTCAACCAATGAATATAACAAAGCGTGATGTCAACTTCAAAGATATGCAGAACAGAAATCAGGGAAAATGTACCAAAACTTGCAAGACAAAGAATGCGAAACTGTGACCAACTCTGGGGCACATTCTTAATGGTTATAAATCAAACAATTGAAACGTAATATTTTGCGCAATCTTTTCATTTTAATTCTTTTCCATCTACATAGATACAAACAAATCAATGTTATTTCATTATAAAATTTACTAAGCCTTAAGGATATAATGAACAGCGACGGCTCAGTACAGAGGAAATTTCAATTCTTTGTACACTTCCCTAATGATCAGCATGATTGGCCTCGGCAGCTCAATTGTTTCTCAGACATTAGTTGAACACAATGGTGGTTAAACCTCTCCCTAAGACCTCTATTGAAAGATCAAAACTATGTCTAGATTCACAATAAGCATAGCTGCCTAACCAAGAGCATTTTCATCCCAGAGTTATACTATAGCATAAACCACCAACTTACTGGAAGTAAAGAAATTTGAGTCAAGATCAATGACTCAGCAATAGGATCAAATTCGAGGACTTATTGCAATTTAAAAAAAAAAGAATTTACTTCAAATCTAATGTCATGAGCTGTCAACAATCTGGCAGAAGTAAATAAAATAGAAATGCTGCATTCTATAGTGCATGACATTAAAAACCATATTTCCCAAGGACATAAAATAATACAATTCCACGAATATTTTCCAAAACAACCTGGGAGCCAGGCGTGTTCGTTCTCCATCTTTATAAGCATTAGGGTCAAGTTATTCAAAGCATGTTAATTTTCCTAACGTTGCACAAATGCAAAAATTACAGCAACACAAAGTAGGTATTTAATATACAAAAGGGGCGGACACGCAATATTACACAACATTTTTCTTTCTGTCTATCTTAAACACAGTGGTACATAGAAGATTTGCTGCAATGGAATTTCTAAAACCTATCCAACAATGGGAAAAGTTACCTCAGATGATATGCAAGGCCAAGGGCAGAAAAGAATTACAGAAACATATTCACATAATCATTGTAAATCATTTTGTGGGATGTTTGTTTATTTGAAGCTATGCATAAGAAAAAAAAAATTGATGAAATGGCATTCGGTATTGGCGTACAGAAAGTAAATGGAACAGAAAGATTACCAAATGAAATATCGAAAACAAAGATAAAAATTGTTTCCTAAAGTAAAGTGAATTGTAATCGTCAAACGTACTGTACGTTCAATAACCACGCATACTGTGCCTATAAGTAAACAAATGAAATATGCGAGCCATTGACAGAAATTTACCAATTCCTACTTGGCTTATAGTACACCAATTTTTACTTAGGATATCAGTCCAAATTATGAATTAACAAATACATTTATTCAGCACTCTCAGCAGAAGGCGATCTGGATCGGGATCGCGATTTTGATCGTGAACGAGACCGGGATCGAGAACGAGATCTTGGACGTTCTGCTGAGGGGGATTTAGCTGGTGAAGGAGACCTGCCCTTCTGCTCTTTAGCAGGCACAGGGGATCTACTACGAGAACGTGTTTTACTGCGACTCCTACTCTTTGACCTACTGTAGGACTTGCGGCCTCGGGAACGAGATCGGCTACGTGTTCGGCTACGAGACCTGGATGAACTGCGACTACGGGATCGGGACCTGGTCCGAGACCTGAAAAAATAAAGAATGTGAGAACTCAAGTATCTGTGCATTGTGAACCTATGCATAGAGACAAGAATTTAATTCAAAAACCTCCAGTGATCCTGAATTTCCAGTTGCCAGACACTTTAATTCTCTGTCCTACCTGTTTTTGACATCTTAAAATTCAAACGAAACCCAAGAAAACTCATCTGTTTTTTCCGACTTTGCATGCAACTTCCATGGGAATTCAACATTCAATTCAACCTTTTCTGGACCAGCCAATTTTAATAAAAGGTCCACCTTTAACATTAATTCAATTTCTTTCTCCCAACAAATGCTACTTGACCAGCTGGGTATTTCCAGTATTTGCTTTTATGTCAGATTTTCAGCCACCTGCACTATTTTCGTCTTGATTATTTTCTTTCTCTAATTAACCCTCTATTCACTCCCCCACTGAACAGGTTATCTGCAATCAACAAGCCCTCATTTGTCTGAATCCTAAGAGACATTCGCCTAGACATTCCTAGACATTCGCCTAGTTCTCTCCACCACATCCCCTTCTCCATAAATTTAGAGTTCAGTTTAGAGAGAATGGAAATAGGGCCTTCACTCCACCTAGTCCACATCCCTGGAGGAAACCCACGCGGTCAGGGAGAACGCAAAAACTCCACACAGTACCCAAGGTCAGGATGCTATGAGGCAGTTCTACCAGCTGTGCCACTGTAATTTAAAATATTTTTTTTTTGTGCCTTGTTTTGTTGCATGGTCAACAATCTAAAATGTTCTCTCCCTTCAGATGCTAAATATTCCCGGCATATCATTTAAAATGAAATGGCTTGTTCCAACAATAAATCTATTAAAACTATCCAACCTAGAATTTAAGACTGTCTTCATAACCAAAATTACTAACAGTAGTTACGAAAATACAACCTCCCCACAAAATTGCAGTGTAATATAAACTGCATATCTCAGAATTCTAGTTTTCATTAAGATAATATAGCACCCTCCAAAATGTTAACCCCAAAAGATTATGATGTGGTATAAACCAAACAGAACACTGGAGCAGCATTTACCTGTATTGTTTACGTTCCTCAATGAGTCGGATCCTCCTCCCATTAAGCTCTGTTCCAGACAGCTTGTCAAGAGCATTCTTTAAGTCACTATAAGAGGCAAATTCTACAATCCTTTGAAAGAAAGATCAAATTCAGAAAAATCTATTCAGACTTTTGGTGTCATGCAAATTTTAACGCGATTTTTTATTTGTGTGGTGACAAAGAAATATGTGGGTGGAGAGCTAAATGGTGGCAAGTATAGGCACTTGGCAAAAACAAGTGAAATATGTGATTCCTAATAAAACCGTAGACTAATAAGATAGATTGTCCTAATGTAATCAAACTTCATATAGACACACATTAACAAAAATCTGATCAATTTGATCTACGTTTGCAAACAGATTTTTTTTTTTTTAAATCAGTCACATCACTGATATTTTTATTTAGCAGAAAGAAAGGGGCATTTATATGGTAGCAACTATTACATAATTCTGTTCCGCAATGAATACACCATTAAAACAATTTATATATCAATTTTCAACCAAATTCGATGTGCGAACTCAGCAGAAACATGATGTTTGTATTATTTTAGCATCTTAAATCTCAGCCTCTAAAAAGTTGTTTCTTTTTCAAATTCAATGTTAGCATACAGGATTACACTTTCACTGGTGCTATTAACATTCAACAGGTTGTTCCTATTCACGTCAGCTGTTTCAAGCTACTAGCCCAATTCATTCTCGGAACTTACCCTTCATTGAGCTTGTGTCTGTGCGCATCAGCAAATGTCACTTCTCCAGCCTGTCTCATAAAATCTTTCAGATCCTAAGTAAGATCAGATCAGTTAGGTAAAAAGGAGCACATTAAAACACTTGATCTGTTATTTTCCAATATACAAGATTATTGGAAAAATTGTTTAAAAACAATTCTAATTTCAAAATTTGTATTACCTTCCTGTACAAATCCCTAGGCTATTCACCCAGCCAAATGCAACAATCACTTGCAGAGGTACCACCACGACTGGAGACCAGATGGTGCTCTTCACCACCCACTGGACCGACGCTATCATTCGATGCGAGCCTTCCCCGGACATCGCCCCACCTTAAAGGCAGACGCTGACATTTCCATGGGAATAAACATTGCTACTCTTGCGTCGTACCAGAGACTCCTCACCTCACTTCAATCGAGCTTCCAACCAACCCTACTAGCGAATTTCTCCCAACAAGGACCTCATTTTAGAGTGGGCGCCCAGACCTCTCGACTTTAGGAAGACACCATTTTCGGGGTGCAGCACGGAACACTGGCATTAACCAAGTGCCCACCATGTAGGTCAGACCACCACACACAGATCTAGATCACCAAATGACAAACGTAGGAGCGGACTGGCATTTCAACTAGGCCCAAGAGACCAAGCCAGAGCGATTAGGAAAACCAACGGCACTCCTCGTCACAAGGCCAACGACATAACGAGAGGCTGGTAAATAAAGGTTTTAATATTTGGTTAAACTTTGTAAACATTAAGCATAAAAACCAAACAAATGTCATACTTAAGGCTTTCAAGGTTAACAGGCAAACAAGTTAAACTGGCTTAACTGAACGTCCAGAAAACAAGCTGACTAATAGTACTGCAAGTTAAACAGTTCACAAACTACTCAATGCCACACTCTATTTACCTGTACAAAAGGCAGGTATTTGGTCAGCTTCCCCACTGATGGTGAAAACAATATGCCCAGTACCTGCCTTCTTCATGGGCAAGTCTATCCCTCCCCAGTCACCCGAGAGGAGCTAGTCTGGTGAGAGATCATGGGCATTTGACCCATACCTCACCGCAAATATTCCTGTTCCACCTCTTTTCACAATGAGGCCAACAGGATGAGCATCACCTTAGACACTCAGCAAATATTCAAATGTAATAGGGCTGGAGGTCTAAGAATAATAATTCAAGTTACGGGATAGACCTTCCAAAACATTTAGCTTAGGATATTATTTTACAGAACTTTAAATTAAACTGTGCACAATGACATGTAATATCAACAACGCAGTGCTTCAAAAGCTTACACGAGACTTAAGGATGATAGGTTGTATGTGACCAAGCCATTTTACAGTAAAGGAACACAGATTCACAATCATGAAGCACAAAGTTTGAAATAATATGTAGATCTGGATGAATAGTGTAATAATATATTTTCAAATATCACACCCACGTGCTTGTTAGCCATGTTGTGGTCGACAGTATGGGAATATCAACATCATTTTTTCAATTTCCAATGTAATTTAGCAGCATAATTTGTAGTTTTCCAAAATTATCTATAGCTATGTAACAATTATTTGCTTTTTCCCTTTATTTATTAGATTTAAATTTGTTGAATGAGCGAGCTCCTGAACTATGATGCGCCCTTCACTGTAAAGAGTCTTGACCAACCTTGAAAGCCCTATTCATATTTAATCCAAAAGGAATAACCAGTTTTATTTCATTTTACAATTTGTGTTAACACCAGAAAACACAATTTACTATTTTACATAACATACCTGCCAGCTAACTCTTGAAGACAGATTTTCAACAATCACTCGGTTTTCTGTCCGAACTGGAGGTCCATTTCTAAAAGAGAAATAATGGAGATCATCACATTATCAAAACTTACTATTGAGGCATTTGAGTCCAAAGTTAATTAAAAGCAAACAATGAACTTCTGAAATCAACCAAATGATATTAAACTCTCTGTACTGAACCATTAACAGAAGGGCGTTGGGTCATGCCAGATCTATAATGCCTAACTGCAGCTGAACTTCTAGACTAAAATAAATACGCAGTAACGGACATGGAACACAAGGAAATAAGAATATTAATTAAAAAAATATCCCAATACAATAACTTTACCAACATGCTGCACACCTTGTGATAAAGTTATGAATGACACCATTTCCAAACATTCCAAGTTGTATTCAAACATGTGAACATATCCAACTATGGTCCAATGGGAGTTGGCTCTTAGAAGGCTATACGCCTGTTCTGCTTGTTATTTATTTATTTATTCAATTGAAGAGTGTTCCCAACACTTTGAACTCACCTTCCCCCTCCACTACTACGGGACCAACGTTGGCTAAAACGACCTTGAAACCGTCCCCCTCCACGACCTCCTCTAGGGCGAGCTCGGGCATGTTCAACTGTAACTCTGAAGATTTGATAACATTAATATATATAAATATCTATAAATAGTATTGACAAAGAAACACAAAAACTATTTTTATACCTTTCATTGCACAATTCTTTTCCATCCAGCTCATAAACTGCATCTTCTGCATCTCTGTAATCTTCAAACTCCTAAAAAGAATTCATCTTTTTTCCATTAATGAGCTTATGGAATATACCCTCAAACACATGTAAGCCTATTCAAGTAACATTATTATTGCATTGACTGTTTCTTTTACCACAGATCTGCTGCGTGTTTCTGATAATATTTGTTTCTACTTTAGCCTTTTTTAAGGAATAAACCATGGGTATTGGTAATTCTACCAATGCATGTGTCTACCTTTAATCCTCTTTATTAATATTTTAAAAGTATAAACGCTCAGTTAATGCACCTTAAGATTAGCTTACATTAGCTTACCAGATAACAAAATTAATTAAATTGCAGAGTTAAAACAACCAAGCTAAAATACGTTGCTATATAAATACTACATCAAGAAGTACTCCACCGTGTTCTTTAAAAAGTCATCAGCATGGGACAGGCAGACATGAAACCAAGGAGAGGTCAAACCAAGGGATCTAAGGAAAGATAGCTGACTGGATAGAAAATAGGTTTCATGGAAGGAAGCAGTAGGTGATTGTAGAAAGTTGCTGGAGGTCTGTGACTTGCGGTGTGGCTCAGGATTCGGTTGGTGTTCCCATTGGTGTTTGCCCAAATCAAAAATTTGGATGAGAACATAAAAGGCATGATGAGCAAGTTTGCAGATGACACTAAAGTGGGTGGTAAAGGGTCTTGACCCAAAACGTCACCTATTCCATCTCTCCAGAGATGCTGCCTGCCCCACTGAGTTACTCCACCATTTTGTGCCTATTTTCAGTCTAAACCAGCACCTGCCGTTCCTGTCTGCACATTGTAAATTGTCCCTAGTGTGTAGGATAGTGCTAATGTACGGGGTGATTGCTGGCTGGCGCAGACTCTGTGGGCCAAAGGGCCTGTTTCCGCACAATATCTCTACACTAAACTAAACAAAGATCATCGATGAGCCAAATTAGAAGTGAATGAAAAGTGGTATCTGCTGAGCCTTTTCGTTGACTATCACATGTTTCTAGGCCATACATAAATATTGGGAATAAAGTAGCTTTTAAATAAAGCCTTTTGCAGAGGACAAGTAATTGATATGACCTCATACCAGCAATAGTTATACTAAGTGGACTGGTATGATGTCATATCAATTACTTGTGCTCTGCAAAAGGCTTTATTTAAAAGATACTGTATTTCCAATAATTATGTATGCCCTAGAAACATGTTACAATACAACAATGTAGCAATATACAGCAATACTAAAATATTTGTCTTTTATGCCTGCCATTGATGTATTGAAAGTGACGTGACATAAATATGAGAGATTAGAAAATGGACGAGGGCATTACATGTGGATGAGTGACAAGAGAACTCACACGGGGAGGTGGAAATGTGTTGTTAAAGGTCCATTTTCTGTTGAAAATATGATTTTAAATGTAAGGTACAGCTGGTTATTTTCAGCAGTGTCAGCCTTAATTTTGGTGATCAACACAATGCAAAATAATGCTAAACTCTGAAATGGGTAGGAAGAAAAATGAAGTAATGACTTCTTGCAAATTTATTTGAGCCTATTCAAACACCTAAAATAAAAACTTACCACAAATCCAAAACCATTCTTCAAATCAATTTCCTTAATTCGTCCATACCCCTTGAAAAATTTTTCCACGTTTCTCTCAGTAGCATGAGGGCTCAGTCTACCGATGAACACTCGGGAACTCATCCTAAACAATGAACACCTAGAAAAATATGAGAGAAAAGTTCTTCTCTTAAATATGCATACAACGATATCGGCATCATTCAAAAACAGCCATACCTTGAATTTAAACTTTTTAATAATGCTTCACATGCTTCCTAACAATGAAAAAAAATCCACAACACTTTCAGATAATAACAATGAAAGAACGTTCACTATTTTCAAATTGATGTGAGCCTCTGCCTGTAATCTTTAAGGGAGTACAAAGCATGGATTGGGGGAGGTTTAAGCAACAAAGTGCTATTTTTTTAACAATGGTATACTAGAGCTATAATTTAACAGTACGGAAGTGAAAAAAGCTTTGTGCGGATGGTGGTGTGCTTGTGCAAATGTACTGCTTATAAAATTGTTCTGGGGCTGATACAATTGATTTACTGCCACAATTACTTTCCTGAATAAAGAACTGTACTAGATGAAATCCAGCAGATTCCTTCATTCTTAAGTACTGTGCTTTTATTGGCGTTTTTATGATGCGGCAATTAGTCAAATGCTGCAAAACTGTCAACATTTTGACAAAAATGATATTGCAATATCCTCTATTTTTCTTTAAGGTTTCCAGCACTATAGTTGAATAAAATATCTTGGTGATGGATACCAACTAATAAAAGGTGCCTAATTATTACTCATGTCACTTGAACAATCCCTCCCACAGCTAGTTCTGGAAGACATCACAACTCAGGCAGGGCTCATGGACTTGGCTACTTGATTCAAAAAGCTGGAGTAACTCAGCGGGGCAGGCAGTCTTCTTACACATTAATTCTAAGTATGCTCGATTCGCAGAATGAAAAGAATAACCTGAACACTAGTTACGGTCGATGTGAGCAACCTCAAGAGTGCAGATGGATCGAGTCATTCCGACAAAGATAGCACTCAACACTTTGCAATAATGCGGCTCCTCCGGCCGAAACAGCCAATGAATGAATCGTCCGTGCCTATTCCCCGATTATAATAGCCAATCTAATCGGACGAGATAGCAAAGGAACAGGAGGGAAAAAGTCATTTCATAAATCAAGAGGAAACCCCGTCTCACGTCTGCAACTCGCAGGCATAAAATAGAAACAGGAACTGATAGCGATGGTAGTTGTAATCTGGAACGAACTGCCTGTAGATGTGTTGTGGGAGGTTCTATTTAGCCTTGAGAGAATTGGATATGGCGATGGAGAAGGGGGGGGCAGCACGAACTACAGCTCTAGGGCGAGGACAAGGCGGCAGATGCTCGGATGAGAATGGGGGTGGGGGTGTTACAGGCGAACAGGCAACTTCCAGCTGCATCTTTGGATTGGGGGGGGGGGGGGCGCAACCTACACATGGGTCAAAGTACAGCGAATGTAATGGGGGGGATGGGAATGCGATCCGTGGGCCGCCCGCACGACAGCCTGAGCCGAGGTGCTCAAAATGGCGGCTGCGCCGCGCCGCGCCGCTCCCCAAGCCCCGGGCAACGATGACTCGGCGCCTTCCCGCACCCGGGCAAACTCCCCGCCGACTGCGGGAGATTATTCACCATTGTTTAACTTTTTTTTGAAAAAAGATGCGACGAACACATCGATCTACACTGCGGCAGTCACACCGAGATTCGATTCCGCCCACATCGGCGACGCTGCTAAATTAATTGCATGGTTGTCGTCGTTGGTGAGGGAGATGGGGAAGGAAGGTGGAGAGCTAATACTAAAAGAAATCCCACCAGGCCACCACCCGTCGCTTCTCCCTCTCCAAGTGAACGATGGAAAAAAACCCGAAAGTGGTTCCATTTTCGGAACTAAAGCGTCCGCTGCCCTCCGCGCCTGTTACCTGCACGGAGCCTCCGCTGGAATGACGCAGTTGGAATAAAAGTCGATCACAAAATGGAGGCTGCCGGGGGTGGGGGTTGGGGGGCGGCCTCTACGTCACTTCCGGCCCCGCGCAGCAAGCGTGGCGTGGAATGAATGTACTGCAAGTTGTTGCTTTCATTGCTTCTGCTTCGGACACGCGGCATTGACACAATAGCAAGGCCTTTTTAAGCCTGCCTCATCGTGCAATCATTGCACATCACCAAGGCTTTGGGGGTATTTTTTTTTTTTTTTTTTAAGTGAAGATTGACAGAAACAAAGGAATACAGATGCTGGTTAATACACAGGACACAAAGTGCTGGAGTAACTCAGCATCTCTGCAGAACATGGTTAGGTGAAGAAGGGTCTCAGCCCGAAGCATTACCTATCCATGTTCTCCAGACATGTTGCCTGGCCTACTGATTCATTTAGCACCTTTTTACGTGTCAAAGGTTAAAAAGAGAAGAGGGAGAATGGGCTTGTCGGAAAAAAATGGCAGGGTAGACTCGTTTGGCTAAATGGCCAAATTCTGCTCCTGTATTATGATCAGTGCTGCTTTACGCTTACATTGACACTACGAGTTCACCATAGTCCTCCATACACTAAACTTTAAAAAATGTCCTCATCTCCTTAAATAATCCGATGATTTAGTCTCCACAACACTGGAATAGAGAATCACCGCCCTACAATTTAAAATAATTCAGTTTTAAATGACTGCCCCATACATTGTAACTACTGTATATCTCAAAGTCTATCCCGTCAAGTCCTTCAGATCTAATGTTTCAATAAGATCAACTCTCATTCTTCCAAGTCCAAAGATTACAAATCTCAGGCAGATGCCATTGTCCTTTGCTTCCGCTTTTGTTCTCATCCCCCACCCTCAATCCAGTTTTCACCCAAATCTCTGCATATCCTCTGCACTTCTCACCCAACTTTGATCTCACTTTCTATCTCAAGACTTCCTTCCAGCTCAACTCCCGCTCCGAGATCCCACCTGCATGTTTGTCAGCTGTTCTGGCTCAGGCTGTCCACGCAACCTACCATGCACTCTGCTTTACACCTGGATAATCACCTGCCCATGTTCCAGTCACATACCTACCAGCCCCTCATTTTTATACAACTGCTCAAGTTCCTAGCCTGTTCCCTTTTGCACTACTTCCCATGTTCCCTCTGCCGTTAGTGCAAGTGAGTTGTGCCGAGAATGTTGGTGAGTTTGCTTGGTTAGGGCAGTAGCAAATCCCTCAAGGTTAAAGGTGACTTGATCCCACACCATTGAGCCTTATGTATCATTATTAAATCGTTGAAAACATTAGCAACGCAGTGTTGCTGGTTTTTGATGGGCACGGTGACAGACGCACCACACATCTGTCCTCTATGCAGCTGACAAACAATGTGGACTGGTGGCTATTTGGGGAAATGCATACGCTCTACCAATTACGCTTGCGTCTGTGTGCTCTCACCAAAGAAACATGGTTCCCAAGCCATCTTGGATGTATCTTCTCCATATCTGTCACAGGTCAGGGACTCTCAAGAGTTTAAGATAACTTTGAGAATGTTCTTGAATCACTTTGTCCAACTGGCGACCATTAAGGGTAAAGAGTGTAGCAAGTGCAACCAAATGTGTCCCAGTAACAAGCAGGGGAAGGGATTCAAGAATATGGAACAGTGGGCCCTTTGCGTACTAGCAGGCTTAAAATATTACAGTATATTAAGATCCCCCAGGATCTAGCCAGGTATATCCTAGGATATTAAAGGGAAGAAATTGCTGGAGCCCTGGCTAAGATATTTGCATTATCTTTATCCATGGGGATATACCAGAAGACTGAAGGTTGGCTAATGTTGTACCTTTGATG
This sequence comes from Amblyraja radiata, assembly GCF_010909765.2. Lineage (NCBI taxonomy): Eukaryota > Metazoa > Chordata > Chondrichthyes > Rajiformes > Rajidae > Amblyraja > Amblyraja radiata. The sequence continues at coordinate 21,859,029 of NC_045964.1, forward strand.
GCTGCAAGGACAAGCCAAGAAACTACAGACGGGTGTGCCTAGAGTAAATTATTGGAGGAGTTTGTATCAATCAAGATCTACCAGCATTTGAATAGGCAAGGACTAGGAATAGAAATAGTCTGCATGGCAGTGGACATTGCCTTTACGAACTTTGTCTTCATACCCTAGCAAAATCTATGCTTTGGCTCAGCAGCATTAATTTGAGATTACGAGTTGCCATGGGATATCTTTTACACTTAAATCATACACGAATAAAAGTTGTTAGTAATCCTTAGAAATTCTCGAGATAATGACATCCAGATACTGGAGCAGATATGAAACAATGTCACTTAAGTCCAGTGGATTGTAATATGGAACATCATTTCATAGTCAGGGTCACACATTATCAGGGCTACACATTATCAGGGCTTTGAGGAATGACTACTCTTGAAGAATATATGTTTGTGTCTTTGCATGGTACCATCTGAATCTCATAAATACTTAATTGATATTGCCATTTTTGAGATTTGTCAATGAATTAAGTTAGAGATTTGTCATGGGTGATTCTCCATTGGCCAAATTTTTGTTCACTCTCTCTTTCAGGTCTCCTCTTGTTCACTGCATATCTTGCTTCCATATTCATCTTTAGCAACCATACCCTCACAGTGCCTTAATCCAAGCAATTAAACAAATTGCCAAATATTCAAGCCCCAGCACAGATCTGTGAGACATCACTTGCTAGATTTTGCACTTCAGGAAAAGACCAATACCTCCAGTTTTCTATAAAACGTCCAATCTACCCACTACAATGGTATTTTGCTACCAGCAAGTCTGCCAGTTGACGCTTAATTTCAAATCTAAAATTGGTTGGGCAAGGAAAAAAAATTGCAGTAACTTCTACATAAACACTTTTTACCATGGTAAAATGCCTCCGGGTGGGGTTAGCATCCACACAATTGTCATGATATTTTACACCCGCTGATTTCTACAACCTTCAATCATTTGCTTTAGAGTTCAATATTTCACTTCTCAAAACTCTAAAACACAAATCTGACATGATAAAATGTTGTTCAATAGTTATCAGCTTCATTTGCTAACATGGAAGTAATTGGAGAATAATTTAGCAGTTTGACAGAAACATGGCTTAGAGGCTATTTTTTTTGTTCAAGTTTCCAGCATCTGGACTGAAGGGTCCCGACCAAAAACATCATCTGCAATCCCCACCGCAGATGCCCGCTGACTTTCACCAGCACTTTGCCAAACCTAATGATCTCCACTAACTTTAAAATTTTATTTTCTCATCTTTTTAAATTTATTATTCAACCTTGATTTCTATTTCTTTGTAACACCAACAGCCAAAAGTACATCTTTCTCTCAGTATAACTATGAACCAGATCCAAGACAAGTACTGTACATATTAAAGATTAATTGCATAAAATGGGGAAGTTTATCCAAGATCCAGTCGAGACTTCAAACCTTGGTAATTGGCCTTGTGCGAAAAAAGCTTTCTATTTCAGTTTTGAATGTAAAGTACTATAAATAAACCAATGGAAAAGGTGCTTTAAATAGAAACACGCACCTTTAATAATCAATCTGAACATGCAATCAAATTTCTTATTAAACCAGTTTATACTTAAGTGTTTAAGCAGCAAGTTCTATTATGCTCCCCAATTTAAAAACAGAAATACAATACCTATAGAAATCCAAAAAAGTTAACATTTATGCAATGTGAAAGCTTATTTGCTTAATTTATCAGGACACTACATCCAACACTGAACTTCACTATTTTTCCAAACAAGTCACTTGGCTAAAATCTGAGAACAGTAACCACAAAAATCAACATTGCTATCTACTCCCTTATTTACATACATTCCCCCTTCACCCATCTATTCACTCAACATTCCACACCTTCCGTTTCCTTTCTCCCTTCCCCTAGTCTTTGACCTCTACTCATTCTGGAAACACCTACCCACTGTCCTTGCCACGCAGTCGCCAACTCTTTTCCCCCCCCGAAGGATCTGCACACCCGATTCAGAGTGTTCTAATTTTCAACCTTGTTTATGATTGGTTTTAGTACCTTACTAGATTCAAAACAATGTTTCTGCAATACAAGGCTTTTCGATAGGGTGAACAATACCTTATACATTTCCATTTCAGATGACTTGCACAACAAAGATAAAAAGACCAAATCATTTAGTGAGAAAACCATTCATGTGTAGATTTAAGTCATGCTCACCTTTGATGGTCTCTTGAGGTTAGCTAATCAAGGAGGCTTCAGTCACATAATGTCATATCAAGATAACAACCCTAGTTTTTGTTGAAGAAACTGTACTACATTATTAAGTACATTAACATTTCTAAATCTATTTTCTCTGCCCCAACTTATTAAACATAGGAATTCACTAAAATCATAGTCATAGAGTTTACCATGTTTAAAAAGGAAAGACATAAATTACTATAAATAAACCCCCCCTTCAATTTGTGGAGCAAATCAAGAGGTGCATCCAGACCTAAACTAAACATAATTACCATGAGGAATGTATGCCCGACTTAATTTCTTGTAAAATGAAATATATTTTTAAAAGACATTGAGATGAGAACTTAAACCATCAGATACAATGGAATATCCACAAAGAACAAGTGGAAAGAAAATGAGCAGTTTCAATGCATTAGGTTTGCAACTTTTATTTAAAGAAAAACGTAATATAATGAAAGACAATATTTATCCCAGGAAAGGTGTGGTTGAATACAAATTTAGGCATCTTTAAAGTTATTAATTGCATGTTTCGGTGGAATAAATTGGCATCTTGGGCATACAACTTTTTTTTTTTTTAAAAAGGACTGCAAATATAAACAATACAATTCAAATATACTTCCAAGAATTGCAAACACTCTGGTCCAAAGAAAACAAATTAAGTTTTGTATTTAATTTTACATTAACTACTTTCTACAACTTTCATTTACTTGGTAAAAGTCCACTTTTGTTATAACATATCCAAAACGTGTAACTTAATCCACACTTGCACCAGAAGGTGACCTTGACATTGACCGAGAACGAGAGCGCGAACGAGAGCGAGACCTCGACCTCGGCCGCTCCAACGAGGCGGGAGATTTGGTTGGTGAAGGAGAATTCGCTTTTTGTTCCCTGACTGGGACACGGGACCTGCTGCGAGATCGGGATTTACTGCGGCTTCTACTCTTTGACCTACTGTAGGATTTTCGGCTCCTGGAGCGAGAGCGACTTCGAGACCTGGAATATGAACGGCTATGTGAACGGGACCTGCTGCGAGATCTGCAAGTGAAAAACAAGAATATATTTCAGGAAAATTCAATTGCCATTTCCGGCAAGATATTGTATAAACAAAACAAATTGGTATAGTTTCTTGATTTAAAATATCAGCTGAAAGCCAAACCCTTTCTTCAAGAACTGACTTTCAAAGTGACATATTACCTCCGCAGTATTGGTAACACAAGCTTTGGACTCACCCCACTACCCCGAAAGAACAAAATCAAATGATGTTACCATCAATAGCAATTTATGTTTGAAAGTTGTCCTGCCAATTAGCTGTTTTAAGTTACTCAAAATTAACATTTATTCAGTGTGCTGGTGCTAATTGTACCAGACACAATAGTTGACATAAAATTTGTTCAGCACTTGCCTGTGATTTTTCGGTTCCTCAATCAGTCTGATCTTTCTTCCATTTATTTCTGTGCCAGATAATTTTTCAACTGCATTCTTCAAGTCGCTGTACGAGGCAAACTCAACCACCCTGTAGAAAGATTATTTTAATTTAACAATATTAAATTATATTCAAAATGTAACAAATACTCTGAACAAGTAACTTATGTATGCCAAACTGCTCAGGTCAAGAGAATCATCTATCAAACTATTAAACTGTACCATTCTTAGACCTGCCATGCAAACATCATAAATATTTGTCAAGAGTAATCCAAGTTTACCAACAATCACAGGTGGTTATCACATTTTGAGATCCAATTGGTAAAGGCAGAGAGTTAGATATAGCTCTTAGGACTAACAAAATCAAGGGATATGGGGAGAAAGCAGGAACAGTGAACTGATTTTGGATGATCAGCCATGATCATATTGAATGACGGAGCTGGCTCGAAGGGCCAAATGGCCTACTCCGGCACCTATTTTAGAATAGAATAGAATGTTTATTGTCATTGCACAACTGTACAACGAAATTCCATTTCATCTCCTTCGGTGTGTACATAGAATACACAGGATAAAAGATTTAAAAAGAACAAAACACAACAGCCATTGACTCACATATACACAAGGTCAGTAAAGAAAATAATAGGAATTAAAAATATTTTAAAAGAATATTGCGCATTATCTTGCACCCCGAATTATATTGTGCTTCCCCAAGTGTTCTCTGTTAGAGTTAAGTTCTCTGTTAGAGTTAAGACTATTTTTTAGTCTACCGCTGCGAGCCTTCAGAGACCTGTATCGCCTCCCAGAGGGTAGCAGAGTGAATAGGTGGTTGGCAGGGTGGGATGTGTCCTGCTTGATGTTTGTGGCCCGGCGCAAGCATCGATCCCTGTATATGTCATCCAGGGAGGGCAGTTGAGCGTTTGTGATGCTCTGTGCAGTTTTAATAACTCTCTGCAGCGCCCTCCTCTCAGCCACAGTGCAGCTAGCAACCACACCAGGATGCCATAGGAGAGGATACTTTCCACGGCGCACCGGTAGAAGGACTAACTGTTTAACTAACAAAGATCATTTTTCTGTACATAAAAATTAGCAAATTCTTCCCAGTTATCTGCTAGGATATTGCCAACACCCCAACTAAATCCATTCCTTTTACTTACCCCTCATTCATTTTGTGCCTGTGCGCATCCGCAAAGGTAACCTCTCCAGCCTGCCTCATGAAATCTTTCAGATCCTATACAAGATCAAATCAATTAGGTTAGAAAATCAGAGGCACACCGTCAGTTGTCTTCTAACAAAGTCACTAAAATGAAACCAAAGCTAAATCATCAAAAAATTATTACCTTCCCGCACAATTCCCTAGGCTAGTCAACCAGTCAAATGCAAGAACTTCTTGCAGGAGCATCATCACGGCTGACGACCCGAGAGTGCTCTTCAGCACCTGCTCCACGCGAGCCCTCTTGGACATCACCCATCCTAAACGTGGACTTTGGCGGCGCCAGGGGAACAGGAATGGCTAAATCTTGTGTTGTTACCAAGGATTCCTCACTCACTCCCAATCGAGCTTCCAAATAAACCTACTGGCGAATTTCTTTCAATCAAGGATCTCTCATTTTAGAGACAGCTCTCACAACTCGACTTTAGGACAATTCGTTACCAGCATTTTCAGAGGCGCAGGAACGAACCCGAGCACTTAAGCTAGTGCCCACCAATGTTGGTCAGACCAGCATAATACAGATCACCAACTGATTGAAACGTAGGACTGGCAATTCAACTAGGCCCACCAAGAGACCAAACCAGAGCGATTAGGAAAACGTCACTCGTCACAAGGCCAACGATACGAGAGGCTGGTAAATAAAGGTTTTAATATTTGGTTAAAAGGTTTGCACACAATTCAAAACAGAACCAAACAAAAGAGTCACACTAATGGTTTTCAAAGACAAATTACTTAAATCAGTGTCAACTTTTTTTAAAAATTGAATCTGCTGTACTTTTGTAAATGGGCAATTTTTAAATTAGCTCAATACTGTGCATACGCAAATCAAATCACCTTTCTGCCATTCCTTCCAGGAGTCAAATGATATAGGCTCAGCTTTGGCTAATTGCCCACGAAAATGACCCCACCATGCTTATCAGTCTTACAAAATGATCACCTATTTCTCCCAAAAAGGAATCCAGGTGCTCCTAATGGTACTAAGTTGGTGGATTTTAACTAATTTGGAACTTGTCAATCACAGACAGCATTAACAAAGGAAGTTAAAGCTAATCTACAAGGTAATGGATTAAATTATTCAGACATTATTCAGCAATATCTGCAGACGCATGCATGTGGCATAAGCCTCATTAAGATAGAGGATGGGCAAAATAAATTATTTGTAACAATCCAGCCTAATTTGAGAAGAATCGCAAATTGGTCAGGATTGTAGAGTAGGGTCTCACCATGGAATCATATCCAGCATGAGCCATCAGCTTCAGGGAAAAGAAACGAAGGACAACATCTACAAGAAAGGTTGTTTCATTACTGCAATAATTGTTTGCAAACACTAACATGTTAGTAATAATTCTAAAAAGCAAATTTGGGATTGAGTTATTACATGAAGCAAGCACACCTGGGAAGATTTTGTATGTCGGGCCATGAGGTTTCTTTCAGATTCTTAAAAATTCAACGTACCACTGGGAAGAAAACTTGGAATTGAAAGCACCTAAGAAATACATCCTTTTGTGCCAGTCAATTTGCTTGAAAATACTCAATTCATTTTCATTATATACATTAATATTGCCCCAACTTCTTCCCCCAGCCCCCTTAATACACACACACACACACACAGACAGTGCTATGAAATTGTAATAAAGCTAATTGCAATTCCACTCATTCCAAAAGGCAAGGTGAATTTTAGTTTCCATCTTTGTGCAGTCCCAGGTTTTGTAGATTTTGGTCACCTTTTACATTGGTTATCCACAGCAATATATAATTTCATACCTATTTGTTTCATGAAATCATTTATATCTCAGCACAAACTTCGATTATAACAAATGAGTGAATCAAAAGCATAGTTACATGCAACATACCTGCCAACTAACCCTTGAAGACAGATTCTCAACTATCAGTCTGTTCTCGGTGCGAACTGGAGGTCCATTCCTGAAACACATTACAATAAATAGAATTTGCACCTGTGCTCAAGATTCCAATGTTTACTACAATTTCCTTTACATAAAATGCCAAATTTAATGGTACAGGTTTTCTTTCTGATATTAACAGGGCAACATGTGAAAATGTTTTGTTTCTGCCTTTGGAAGTACAAATTCACACTGTGTACTACAAACACACAATTACAGTTAACGACATAAAAATGCAGGAGTAACTCAGTGGATCACGCAGCATCCCAGAAGAAAATGGATAGTTGATGTATTGGGTCGGGACCCTTCTCTAGACTGATTGTGTGTGGTGGGAGGAGTGGTGGAAGAGAGGAGAAGCAGAACAAAATGCGGATGGTAGGTGGACAAAGACGAGGGATTTTGATAGGCAGATAGTTTGATCAAAGGCCAGTGACCATTTATACCATTCCTCTAAAATTGACTCACCTTGACTCACTACGTGGACGCCGTGGGCTAAAGCGACCCTGATATCGTCCTCCTCCACGTCCCCCTCTAGGACGTGCTCTTGCATGTTCAACTGTAACTCTGCAGGAAAATATTCAGTCAAACTCAACTTATTTTAATATTAATTAAAAAGTAATAATATTTAGAGTAGACTGTGATATTCTTTTACCTTTCACTGCACAGTTCTTTGCCATCCAATTCGTAAACAGCATCATCTGCATCTCTGTGATCGTCAAATTCCTAGTGGCCATATCAGCAGTAGTGTTAATATTTTTGCTTGAAGCAGATATACACATGTTGATTCGTTCTTAGTCTCTAAAGTTTAAGAATCTAAAAATGTTAGGCACAATGTTCAAATTTGTTGAATTGATAAGCAATCTTACCACAAATCCAAACCCATTTTTCAAATCAATTTCTTTTATGCGTCCATATCCTTTGAAGAATTTCTCCACATCTCTCTCTCTGGCATGCGGGCTGAGTCTACCAATAAACACGCGGGAGCTCATTGTATCTAGTGAAAATCAGTAGAATGTAAAGTTAGTCACTAGATGGCAGTCTGATAGTTGCATGCAAATTCATTCTATGCATTTTAGTAGACAAACCAAATCCAAACTATGGTGGCAATTTCAGTGAACCAAATAATATGGTGCTTATTAAAGTGGTATTATTTGATATACAAGTGGAAAGAGAACTGCATGGCTTATATGGCTGCAGGAAATGGAGGACAGTGAGGAAATGAGAGGAATTAGAAATGGTTGATAGATAACTAAAACAATCTCTGGTGAGAAAATCCAAAGCAAATTTATATAACAAAGAAATAATTTGTGTGTTCAAGATAAGTAAAGAAAACCAAACTGGCTGAAGTGCATTTATTTTAAGTGAAGGCTGCAGAAGTGTTATTAGAGTCGTGAACTCAACACAATGTTGTTACACAACCATCAACTTAAAACCATGCCAACTCTCTTCCGAATTAATTCTCTCTATCTGGTTTCAGTGTTCAACAACAGTGTGGCAATTTACAAAAACCTTCAACGGTCTGAAAGAACCCAGGGGGCAATGCAGCAATTGGCACGCTCGCCATAAAAAAACAAGTGCAGCAGAAAGTTAAAACACAAAATACAGTTAACCCTTGTTTCAACAGACCTCTTTGAAACAGATTTCAGCTATAGCAGATTGGCCTACCTCTGGATACCATCAACATCCATGACTTGTGCCACTTTCCCCCACCATTTACAGTACCGGCTGCTCGCTCTGCCAACCACACTGCTTGCGCAGCCGGCCTCCCCACCACTTACAGCATCGGCTGCTCGCACCATCCCCGGCTTGTAGCCAGACCTTCTACCACCACCCCTGCCCTGCTAAAAAACTTTCACGTACAAGCGGAAAAATATACTAATGTCCTACAAAGTTCTCATCTATACCAAAACACATGGGTATTCGAGGAGCTGTTCAAATTAAAATTATTCCATATAGCACTCTGCTTTTAATGCAACAAAGATTTGGTTGTTCAAGTCAAATATCAAAAGCTTGGGTAGAGTTGGATTCTCCTCTACCTCATTGTGGACATTGTCTTTGAAACTGTTGAGAACTATATTCTGCACTTTGGATCTTTCCCTTCACTCCACCTATTGTACCTAAAGTTTACATAGAAACATAGAAAGTAGGTGCAGTAGGCACTTCGAGCCAGCACCACCATTCAATATCACCATTCATCCAGAATCAGTGTCCTGTTCCTTCCCCATATCTCTTAATTCCATTAGCCTCAAGAGCTATATCTAAATCATTCTTGAATATATCCAGTGAATTGGCCTCCACTGCCTTCTGTGCTAGAAAATGTCACAGATTCACAATATTCTGGGTGGAAAAAAAAAATCCTCATCAGTCCTAAATGGTCTGCCCCTTATTCTTAAACTGTGACCCCTGGTTCTGGACTTCCCCAACATCGGGGACATTTTTCCTGCATCTAACCTGTCCATTCCCTTAAGAATGTTATACGTTTGGCTGGATTGTATTTATCTAAAGCATTTTCAAACACAGAGAAAAGCAGCAGGCCAGAGCTCCAACATCCTTCATTTGCCACTACGCATTTCTCCTCAGCGTGAAATTGAGTGCACATTCTGGGAGAGTAAATAGGAATGTGGAGTATAATTGGATGAGTACAAGATTATTATACTTGAAATACACACTATAAAAAGGAGATAGTGGCACCTTTAAAGTGCATTCATGAAACATTTCCAATGCCCAACGAAGTGCATCCTCTGACCTTAAAATTAAGGAAAAACTGTGGAGCTATTTGCATCATCTTTAGCCATCGATTAAGTTTCAGCAGACTCGAGAGCAGCTAATATTGTATTGTTATTTAAGAAAGACAGCAAGAAGAGGAAGGGAACTACAGTTTGAGAGATCGTTGGTGGAAAAACTATTGCAGGAATTCTTATGGAAAAGATCTGCCAGCATTTGGATAGGTGCGGAAAACCTATCCAAGTCTCACAAACCTGTTCAATGTTTTTTTTGAAGAGGGCAACAAGAGGATCGATGAGGGAAGAGAATTTAAAATAACATGTGGGGTAGGAAAAGTTTAGAGGGACATGGGTTAAGTGGGGGAAATTGGGGCCTGCTCAATACGAAATACGGTCAGCATGTGGGCGGAGGGTCCCGTTTTCGTGCTGTGCGGCTCTATAACGTTTCCAGGCTGAATGACTCTCCAACAAAGGGGCGATGGCGAGGAAGCCGCCTCAGCCCGAGTCTGCAGGGGATCGCTCCGTGGCAAACAAGCCACGACTTACCCACCATGAGACGCGTTAAATTACCCCCGCACCCCTTCCGCGTCAAAGCAGCGTCGCCCCAGTCCCCGCTCCAGCCATCTCCGAGCCCCACAGCGGTCAGTGACGGGCGGGCGGGGAGATGCCCGGCCTGGGGATCGACCCTGCTCCTCCCCGGCCCAGGCCCAGACCCAGACCCGATCCAGCCCGGCCCCACGTTACCTCCTCGGCCGCTCCGTCCGTCTGACTGACGCAGGAGAAATAAAGCCGATGCACAAAATGGAGCCCGCAGCACGGCGGCAGCCAATCGCAGCCGCGCCCTGCGTCACGTCCGCTCTCTGTCGCGTCACCGAGGCCGGGCGCGAGGAGAGTTCCGCGCAAAGAGCGGAACAAAGATCCTATAGCGGCGCGCTAGTATCTCTGGTTCCGGGGGACAGAGCGGGGGCAGCGAGCGACACACGGTGCACCAGGGGCGGTGTACTGGGCACCACACGGTGTACCAGGGGCGGTGCACTGGGTACTGGGCACCACACGGTGTACCAGGGGCGGTGCACTGGGTACTGGGCACCACACGGTGTACCAGGGGCGGTGCACTGGGCACTGGGCACCACACGGTGTACCAGGGGCGGTGCACTGGGCACTGGGCACCACACGGTGTACCAGGGGGTAACACCGGGCACCACACAGTGTAGCAGGGACAGGGGGTAACACTGGGCACCACACAGTGTACCAGGGGGTAACACTGGGCACCACACAGTGTAGCAGGGACAGGGGGTAACACTGGGCACCACACAGTGTACCAGGGGGTAACACTGTGCACCAGGGGAGTTACACTGGGCACCATGCACTGTACTGGGCATCAGGGGTTAACACTGGGAACCATGCAATGTACCAGGGAACGGGATAACACTGAGCACAATGCACTGTACCAGGCACTGGTGGATAACAATGGGCACGACACAATGTACTGGGCACCAGGTGGTTCCACTGGGCACCACGCTGTGTACGAGGCACCAGGGGGCAAGACTGGTATCCCTGAGCACCGTTGCATCAGTGGTCACCATACTATGAACAATGAGTCCACAGGGCACCATGCATTATCACTAGACTTTATCTAGTCAAATCACACCATGAGTACAATTGTACACAAGTAAAGGAATCGGAATGATTGTAGGGGAATAATAGTAGATCTTTTGGGAGAACACACAAAGTGTAGCCTAGTTCCGGCGCCAACTTTCATGTCTGAAAAGTCTAATCTTAGCTTAAGGACTTATGAATTAATTTTCTTAAGGTCTAGTTCATGCGTCATAGAAACAGAATTAGGCCATTCGGCCCATCAAGTCTATTCTGCCATTCAAACATGGCTGATCTATCTTTCCCTATTAACCCCATTCTTTTGCCTTCTCCCTGTAACCTTTGATACCCTTACTAATCAAGAACATAAATCTATGCTTTAAAAATACGCAAAGCTTGGCCTCTATGTCTGCCTGTGGCAATGAGTTCCATAGATTTACCACTCTCGGACTAGAGAAATTCCTCCTCATCCCCTTTCTAAAGGTACGTCCTTTTATTCTGAAGCTGTGCCCTCGGGTCCTAGACTCTCGCACTAGTGGAAACATCCTGGTGGTACTGGTTCGCACGTCCTTCAGCAGACGCCTCGTCTTCCCACCTGTCCAAGACACCCTGCATCCTCATAGCATCCTCATCATAGTTCACACTGTCTCCCAGCTTTGTGTCATCTACACTAAGAGGACAAAGCCAGCCAAGAGTATGGATAAGGTTGGGAGAGTAAGAGGGCAGTAACATCAGTGCCAAGTGGGTCAGGGGAGTTTGTGTAAAGAAACGTGACTATATGTTGCCAACATAACAGTGTGAAATGCCCTGAACCAGGCTATTTGCTCAGCGATCCTTTAATCCTAGCAGCAAGCAAATGATAAGCAACAAAAACAAATGCATGTTGGGACTGTTCTTTTCTCTACACTGCTAATTGGAGCAGATCTATTTTGTGAACACTAGGCGTAGAGTTAGGAAATTCAGCTGATCTCAATCCATTCTGCCCACTGCATCTTGCAACATACTCTGCCAGAGACTAGACTTTCATTGCTAACAAGCGATACTGTAGCACCAGCCAAACTGCTATTGTTCAACAAGTCCAGAGATCAAATGATAATGTGTATCCTGTGATTATCATGACAGTGTAGGGGTAGATTTCAGATGATCTTTTCAAGGTTAGCTTATACGGTATATGTATAGCTGCTGTAGATCATACATTTCCTAGAACTGTATACATTTTTTGCTGAGTGAATGGTTACAAGCTGTGATATTTGGACAACTGTGATGCACGTGAAATTAGGAATTGTGAAATTGAAGGGTTTAAATGGATGGATTGAAAGTATTGATTGACAAATGTGATGGTCAATATAATTTAAAGATTGATAGCCAAATAAATGAAATATTTCTTACCCACTCCACAAAATCCACTTTTCTTTTCACTTGGAAAAGTCTTGAAAACATACAGGGAAATTCCAGTAGTCATTGTTAGTACATCCTGGATTGTTTAGATCACCAAGTTTTATTTTTACAGCCCAATATTTAACACAAGTAATTTTATTGTTTTAAACTCATTTCACAATAGACAATACGTGCAGGAGTAGTCCATTCAGCCCTTCGAGTCAGCACCGCCATTCAATGTGATCATGGCTGATCATCCACAATCATTGCCCCGTTCCTGCCTTCTCTCCATATCCCTTAACTCCGCTATCCCTAAGAGCGCTATCTAACTCTCTCTTGAAAGCATCCAGAGAACCAGCCTCTGAGGCAGAGAATTCCACACACTCACAACCCTCTGTTTGAAAAAGTTTTTCCTAATCTCCGTTCTAAATGACTTACCACTTATTCTTAAACTATAGCCCCTGGTTCTGGACTCCCCCAACATTGGGAACATGTTTCCTGCCTCTAGCATACAATACAATACCTTTTATTTGTCATTTGAACCTCACATGAGGTTCAAACGAAATTTGGACAATATTAATGTCCAAACCCTTAATAAACTTATATGTTTCAATAAGATCCCCTCTCACCCTTCCAGAGTATACAGGCCCAGCCGCTCCAATCTATCAACCAATGACAGTTCCGCCATCCCGGGAATTAACCTCGTGAACCTACGCTGCACTCCCTTAATAGCAAGAATGTCCTTCCTCAAGTTTGGAGGCCAAAACTGCACACAATGCTCCAGGTGTGGTCTCACTAGGGCCCTGTACAACTGCAGGAGGACCTCTTTGCTCCTATACTCAACTCCTCTTTTTATAAAGGCCAACATGCCATTCGCTTTCTTCACTGCCTGCTGTACCTGCATGCTTACTTTCAGTGAGTGATGAACAAGGACCCTCAAATCCAGCTATACATATACCGTATAAGCTAACCATACTTCCCCTTTTCCCAACTTGACACCATTTAGATAATAATCTGCCGTCCTGTTTTTGCCACCAAAGTGGATAACCTCACATTTATCCACATTAAACTGCATCTGCCATACATCTGCCCACTCACCCAACCTGTCCACGTCACCCTGCATCCTCATAGCACCCTCCTCACAGTTCACACTGCCAACTAGCTTTGTGTCATCTGCTAATTTGCTAATGTTACCTTTAATCCCTTCATCCAAATCATTGATGTATATTGCAAATAGCTGCGGTCCCAGCACCGAGCCTTTCGGTACCCCACTAGTCACTACCTGCCATTCCGAAAGGGACCCGTTGATTCCTACCCTTTGTTTCCTGTCTGCCAACCAATTTTCTATCCATGTCAGCACTCTACCGCCAATACCGTGTGCTCTAATTTTGCCCATTAATCTCCTATGTGGGACCTTATCAAATGCTTTCTGAAAGTCCAGGTAAACTATATCCACTGGCTCTCCCTTGTCCATTATCCGGGTTACAGCCTCAAAAAATTCCAGAAGATTAGTCAAGCATGATTTCCCCTTCGTAAAGCCATGCTGATTCGGACCGATCCTGCTACTGCTATCCAAATGTGCCGCTATTTCATTTATATTATTCCCCACCACCGATGTCAGGCTAACTGGTCTATAATTCATGCAGGAGAAAGTAATCTCAAAATGGTGCAATGCAATCTTTTTTCTAAATAAAAACAACACCTATGCATTGACAACTCCACAGGAGTCTTGTGGATTTGATTTCACAGTAAAATCAGTAATGTACATAAACAGAGAATATTTTGGAAACGGGCTGGTGTACTGCACTCTAAATAAGATATCAGTTCGATCGTCTTTATTTTCTTATTTTCTAAATGGAGGGAGAATCCAGAAATCGGAGGTGCAAAGGGACTTGGGAGTGCTGGTGCAGGACTCCAATAAGTTAATTCGCAAGTCGAATTGGTAGTAAGGAAGGCAAATTCAATGCTAGCATTTTTATCAAGAGGACTGGAATACAAAAACAGAGATGTAATGCTGAGGCTCTCTAAGGCGCTGGTCAGGCCGCATTTGGAGTACTGTGAACCAATTTGGGCCCCATACCTCTTAAAAATAGTGGAGTCAGGGGATATGGGGAGAAGGCAGGAACGGGGCACTGATTGGGGATGATCAGCCATGATCACATTGAATGGCGGTGCTGGCTCGAAGGGCCAAATGGCCTACTCCTGCACCTATTGTCTATTGTCTACCTGAGGAAGGATGTGCTGGCTCTGGAGAGGTTCCAGAAGAGGTTTACAAGAATTATTCCAGGAATGAGTGGGTTAGCACAGTGCTTCTTAAACTGGTGAATGGTTCACCCAAAGGCGAATGAAATTATTTTGGGGTGAATGAAACGAGAGGGGTGAATGAAGGGTGAATGACTTAATTTGTTCAGATATTTATATATATTTTTCTAGACTTAAAAACGGCATTGTCATTAAAGTGATTAAGCTCTTATTGGTTTTAATGGCAGTGGAGCTGGAAATTTGATGTTTTTTTTTCTTTCTACCCATGGTTTTCTAATTTCAAAGTAGCAGGATATTTCCAAAATTTACTGTAATATAACTTTTCAGGGAAGACCAGACGAGCTAGTGGGATCATACATTTGTAAATGGCAACACTGGAGGATCGCCGTAGGCAACTGTTGAACAGTAACTTTACTTTTTGTAGCAATTTAGCTACCAAAGTTGATATTTGGTTGTATTGTGAGCTTTCGTCAGGAAAAGCTATATAAAGTTATATTAGTTGGATACTAATATATTAAATCACAAACTCCATGGTTTTTTGAGCTAGTTTTCCAAGAAAAAAACTGCAGTAATCAAAGCCCGAAAGGGTAGGATGGGGCTGAAGCCCGGTGTTTAGACGTTGGAATGATTTTTTTTATCATTCTAATAGAATGATTTTCCAACTCCAGTGGTAATTAAACTTTTTTTTTCATTCCTAGTTGAATACAATAAACACAAGAAATTAGTTAATTTATGTATTTACTCAAGTGACAAAATAAATTATATATAAAATTATACATAAGGGAGAATAAGATGAAAATTATCAATAAACAAGAAAATTTAGTCAAGGGTGAATTAAATTTTGTGATAAAGACTCAAGGGTGAATGACACTGAAATAGTTTAAGAAGCACTGGGTTAGTATATGATGAATAGAGCCAGGATTTTGCCATAAATACCAGAAGTGCCTATTCATGCCTTTTTTGATGATTTCAGGATGATAATGCCTTTTTCACGATTGAGTGCCTAAATCAGCCATTTTAACGTAACTTACAAGAAAATTCACACCACCGGGGCGAAACCCTGCTGTAAGTGGGTGTGAAGTGGTGATCGGAGAGGGGTGCGTGGGAAAGGGTCCAGTCTTTGCAGACTGGAGTCATGCTTTAAGTAGGTGTGAAGTGGTGATTGGGGAGGAGTAGCTGGGGAAGGATCTAGTCTTTTCAAACTGGAGTCAAGCTGTGAGTAGGTATGAAGGTACACAAAATTGCTGGGGAAACTCAGCGGGTGCAGCAGCATCTATGGAGCGAAGGAAATAGGCGACGTTTTGGGCCGAAACCCTTCTTCAGGTATGAAGTGTTGGTTGGGGATGGGGTGTGGGAGCTCTGCAGTAGAGCTCGTTTAGGTCGTTGGTCGGTTTTTTTTTTCCCCCTCTTTCCTTCCGCCCACAATATTTAATATGTAAAAGAATATGTGATTCTGTTCCATTCTGTTTGTAGTTTGTTTCTTTTTTTGCACAAAGTCCGCGAGCATTGCCACTTTTCATTTCACTGCACATCTCGTATGTGTATGTGATGAATAAACTTGACTTGACTTGACTTGGTCAACTGACGATTGTCCAAGGAGCGGGGGGGGGGGGGGAGGTGGGTTCCTCTTGTAGCTTGTGATTTCTTCCAAGCCCTTCCACACTGAAGAAGAGTCATTTGCTGAGAACTTGCTCCTCAACTTCTCAGAGTACCTTTCCTTGGCAGCTCTGATTCCTCGTCTCATCTTATACTTGGCCTGCCTGTAAAGGTCTGCATTCCCACTCCTGTAAGATCTACCCCTGCAAGCGTCAAAATGCCTAAAGTCTAGTCAACGCCTTGTTAAAAAACTGAACGATTTGGTGAGAGTGTACGGGAGTGATATATTCTCTACAGACAACTTGGTGCTGTTTTGCAAAGCATGTGAGAAAGCAGTGAATCATGAGAAGAAATATTTTGTCTCCCAGCATGTACAGACAGACAGCTAAACACAAGTCGGCGGCAGAGAAACTGAAGGTAGGAAATACGCAAGCTTGTCTCCTCACAACATTTACTGCTGGCTCGTCGCAAATCTGAGTTTTCGAGTGATCTGGGCAAAGCATTCATTGATGCTGGAATTCCACTGTGGAAATTGGAAAACAAATCTCTCAGAGGTTTTTTAGAGAAATACACAGATGAACATAAACCGAGCGAGTCATCATTACGGAAAAATTATGTTGACAGAAACTTCAACATTGTTGTGCAGAAAATTAGAGATGAAGTTGCACGCAACAAAACATGGATCTTGATAGACGAGACAACCGATGCTGTGGGGAGATATGTTGCCAATGTGGTAATCGGTACACTGGAGGCAGGTCAACCATCCAAGGAGTATTTCTTGACATCGGAAGTATTGGAGAAGTCAAAGAGCACAACTATTGCTCAGTTGTTTACATCTTCACTTGCTGTGCTTTGTACTTAAAGTTCCTGGCGATGCAGGTAAAGACATACAAGGAAAATGTGAGAGAGTGATTTTAGCTAACAAAGATCTTGAAGAAATACAAAACATAGCTAAAGTTCTCAAAGGCAGTTGTAATGCACAAGATATCAACATGAATATAGAGTTTGTAGCTTGCTTCAGGTATGCACCAGTGACCTCAGCTGGGGTAGAAATAATTTTTTCACATCTGAAGCATATTCTGTCTGACAGACGGCATAGTTTAACACCAGATAATTTGATAAAAATGCTAGTAGTTATGTGCAACCAGGCAACTTTGGTAATTTAATGCAGTATACCTTTATATTATCATTTTTAACCATATTTTGGTGGTGGAAATAATTGCCTTTTTATGCCTTTTTTGTCAATAAATGCCTTTTTCGTGCCTTTTTTTGTAATTTTATTATGCCGTTTTGCCTGCCTATTTCAGAGATTTTTAGCGCCTAAGCATCCTGGCTCTAATGATGAGCATTTGACAGCACTGGGCCTCGACATGCTGGTGTTTAGAAGGTTGAGGGGGAACCTCATTGAAACTTACAGAATAATAAGAGGCATAGATAGAGTGGATGTGGAAAGGATGTTTCCACTGGTGGGAGAGTCTAGGACCAGAGGCCATAGCCTCATTTAAAGGGCGCTCTTTTAGAAAGGAGGTGAGGCGGAATTTCTTAAATCAGAGGGTAGTTAATCTGTGGAACTCATTGGCACAGAGGGCTGTGGAGGCCAAGTCAGTGGATATTTTTAAGGCAGAGATAGACAAATTCTTGATTAGAACTGGTTACAAGGGTTTGAGGATTTGAGTTTATGAGCAAGGAGGTCCGACTGCAGTTGTACAGGGCCCTGGTGAGACCACACCTGGAGTATTGTGTGCAGTTTTGGTCTCCTAATTTGAGGAAGGACATTCTTACTGTTGAGAGAGTGCAGCGTAGGTTCACCAGGTTAATTCCCGGGATAGCAGGACTGACGTATGATGAAAGAATGGGTTGACTGTGCCTGTATTCACTGGAGTTTAGAAGGATGAGGGGAAATCTTATAGAACATATAACATTCTGAAGGGATTAGACAGACTAGATGCAGGAAAAATGTTCCTCATGTTGGAGGAGTCCATAACCAGGGGTTACAGTTTAAGAATACGGGGTAGGCCATTTAGGACTGAGATGAGGAAAAACATTTTCATCCAGAGAGTTGTGAATCTGTGGAATTCTCTGCCACAGAAGGCAGTGGAGGCCAATTCACTGGATTATTTCAAGAGAGAGTTAGATTTAGCTCTTAGGGCTAATGGAATCAAGAGATATGGGGTAAAAGTAGGAACGGGGTACTAATTATGACTCGAAGGGCCGAATGGCCTTCTCCTGCACCTATTTTCTATGTTATGGGGAGAAGGCAGGAAAATGGGATTAGGAGGCAGAGATCAGCCATGACGGAGTTGACTTGATGTGTCAAATGGCCTCATTCTACTCCTATAACTTGTGAATTTACCTGGATCAATCACAGAGCTGAGGGAAACAACTCCATTGTAAAGTGTCAAACTGATTGTTGCTGAATCTTTATTAAGCTTGAAATAATACTGAACCCGAAGTGCTATTTTCAGTGTGGTATATAAAGAAGATAGAAAAGATGTAGACTTCTTTTCAGAGGAGAGTCGTAAGACTGATTCATAAATCTAGATGGCTTAGTTTGAGGAAAAAAATCTTTATTGAGGAAGATGAAAGGAGACAGAGATTTTTAAGATTTTCAATGGTATTTAGAATTTGAAATCAGGAAAACCTTTGTCAGGCACACATTGGAGGACATATGAATACAGTTGATAGTTCAACAGAAAATTGGGAATTTGGACATTTTTGGTTAATCTTTTTAAATGATTACAAAATATCCTGTTGAGAAAGTGATACTAATGTATTGGTTACTGAATTGCCAAGGATTCTGAGCTAGCCGAGCTGTTAGACTCAAAGTATCACTGTTCAACAACGAAGAATCAAGCCTGCAACCTGAAACCTTTCATGATTAACTTTAGAAAATAGGCATGATGAAGTTAACTGGGGGATAAGCACCATTTTTTTTGGAGTAAAGCTGTAGACTATAAGTACCTTAATTGAAACAAAAAGTTTGGGAAATGGTGTTTTTTAAATGATAAGCTGTGAGCCAGTTTCTTAAACTTTGGTATGATGACCTGTTATGCAATATCAGTTTTCTGAAACAATACTCAGTAGTTGGTGTCAACTGTTTCACTAAGATAGCATCTGAATATTCATAGACATTTCTGCAGAAAGTGTTTCAAACATTAATATATATATTTCAAACCTTTGTATAATGAATTCTGCATGAATTAATGTATAAATTGGGCTATGTAGTCCTTATTACCACTCGCTGTTCTAGTAAACCACGTTTGCAAATCAAAGCTAATTCTAATTGCTTTTAATATCAAATGCTGAGCTTTAGATAAATGTTTTTACAATAGGAGGGAATGGAAGTATGGTAGATTAAAACATCAGCAACCATAAATAGTTGCATTCTGCTAAAATAAAATGAACTGAACCCTTCTGTTCCTTTTTCCTGAAATACTTAAGCCCCCTTACAAGCCTCATACAACTGCTAACTCATGTTAATCATTAAGAGGCAAATTGAAAAATTGCATTTATTCTTGCTGTCATACTATATTTTAATATGCCAATTATATAAATGAGTATATCAAGCCCAATTTACTATCCAAAACAAAGCATACACAATACTGCACTCTTCAGCCTATCTCATTATCCATTAAATCCTATGCAGAACAAGAACAATTTCCATTCACATAAGCATATTTACATTCAACCTCAAGATCAATTAAATGTGATCCAACTATTTTAAATGTTCCTGCAGCAGCACTCAATTCACCCATGTGAGTGCTTTGTTCATTTGATGGGGGGAAAAGGCAGGATATTTAAGTAAAATTGTCATTTAAAATAATTTCTAATTAAATTATTAAACAGTGTGCATTTGTATCTACATCTACAAAGGAGTACAAGTTACTTCTTGCAGTAACTGTATTGCAAATCTACTCCCCAAATTAATATTAAATGACTTTGGTTAACCCTGGATGAGGGAAAAGAGGGAAAAAATGTGCCTGTCAACCCCTTGGTAAGTTAACTGTGGA
The DNA here is from genome assembly GCF_010909765.2 of Amblyraja radiata. Lineage (NCBI taxonomy): Eukaryota > Metazoa > Chordata > Chondrichthyes > Rajiformes > Rajidae > Amblyraja > Amblyraja radiata. Next base: position 21,879,362 of record NC_045964.1, read on the forward strand.
TTCCAATCAATATTGGGTGGTTTATTCTTCAAGTCCTAGTTCTTAGCAAAATGGCATTATTAGGGTGGCATATTGGCTCAACTGTTAGAGCTGCTTCCTTACAGCACCAGAGACCGGGGATCAATTCTGACCTTGGGTACTGTCTGTGTGAAGTTTGCACATTCTCTCTGTGACCATGTGGGTTTCCTCCAGGAGCTCCGGCTTCCTCCCACATCATAAGATGTGCGGGTTTGTAGGTTAATTGGCCTCTGTAAATTGCTCCTGGTGTGTAGGGAGTGGATGAGAAAGTGGGATAACATAGAATTAGTGTGAATGGATGACAGATTAGTTGGCTTGGACTCATTGGGCCAAAGGGCATGTTTCTATGCTAATATGAAAATATTTCATGATTTAAAGCAAATTATTTAGTTAAAGTAAAGTGCAGAATCAAAGAACATTAGGTAAATCTACTTAATAGGAATCATACTTAGGAAATAGCAATGTGAATAATGGGTTTTAATCTAAATAGTAAATGTACTAATATGGTAAGGAACAACAAAATCATTTCTCTGTGTTATATCAATAAATCTGTTCAGGGATAAATTTAACATAAATCAATTTCAGAGTCATCGTGGGCTTTCCTAAACACACATTCAAAAGACCACAAATCATTCAAACCAGAAAAAAATAGCTCAGATAACATACAGCTGTGGGTCACTGCAGAGGTCCTAGACTTTAGTCTAAGTTTGACACAGTGAATCACATTCCTATCATTCTTTAATTTCTCAATACTGAAACAAGGCAGTTATTTAAATTAAATCACTTAATTCTATTCGGTGGATTAATTTGTAATATTCTGTACAGTTACTTGATGGTGTGCTAGTGGCATTACATTAGATATTTAACTAAAACATTGAGTTTAACTCAGTAATGTTTAATTCCCACTATATAACATGAATGGTTGGTAAAGCTTGTAACACCCTATCATTAACATTTGCCCAGTCACCTCAGTAGTTCAAGGAACTACTCTTTGTCTCTTTGTCATGTCCTGTGGTTCTAAATATAATATGCCTCATCAAAGAGGAGCATGCTACCACAGGAAAATTGAGATAATGTTTTATCAGCATTTTTTACCTATGTGCACACTGGTAATAACTAGTTTCTGAACAAAGATTTAACAAAGGTACTGACCACTCCACCATTGAAGGGATCTTCAAGAGGCACTGCCTCAAAGGTACCAAATATCATCAAAGTCCCACACTACCATGGTCATGCTCTCATCTCGCTACTATCATCTGAAAGAAGGTACAGGAGCCTGAAAACAGTTACCTCCAGGTTCAAAAGCAGCTTTTTCCCAGCAACTATCGTATTATTGATTTTTGTTTTTTTATAATTGTGGTTATCTTATTGTGCCTTTAAAGCTGCAGCAAGTAAGAATTTCATTGTTCAGTTGGTGCTAAATATGACATTTCAATACTCTTGACCATTGAGTAACTTGTGGTAGAACCTTTGAGCTAATAATCAGCCTGTCAATGCTGGCATATTTAAGCGCCATCCCATCCATTATTATTATTATATTGGTATTTGAGTGTTGTTGATTAATATTTTCCCAAAGATATGATGCTTTAATGCAGAATTTCAATTCATCTGCTTTGGTACCTCATGGGATTACTGGCAGCATTTGATGGAAATCTCCAGCTAACACTAATTTTACCCATTGAATATTGATGATATTACCTCCTGAGTTTCTGACCTAACCAAAGTACTTTTGATCTACTTACTTATTATTATATTTAAGATCTTGCAAAATTTGATCGAATGTTTCAATGGCGGCGTTATTAGCCATTGTAGATTCATCACAGGCAACATGTTGCAATCTTTTAGAATTGTTTACCTTTGCAGTACCTCGCCTACTGTTGTATGTTGCAGTCTCTACATTTGTCAAATGTCAAGGGAATTTAAAAGTCGGATGTGCATTTAAAAGTGTTGAAGCAATACTTAATAATGCCACAGCCAGGGCAATTATGTTTTGTTATTGAACTTTGAGTAGATTAATAAGGAAATTTTTTCCTGTTTCACCAGAAGTGGCACAGTAGTAGAGCTGCTGCCTCACAGCGACAGAGACCCGGGATCGATCTTGACCAACGGGTGCTGTCTCCCACACTCCAAAGACACACAGGTTTGTAGGCTAATTGGTTTGGTAAAAATTGTAAATTGTCCCTAGTGTGTGTAGGCCAGTTTAGTTTAGTTTAGTTTAGAGATATCGCATGGAAGCAACCCTTCGGCCCACCGAGTCCACGCCGACCAGCGATCCCCGCACACATACGCTATCATACACCCACTAGGGACAATTTACACTTATACCAAGCCAATTAACCTACAAACCTGTACGTCTTTGGAATGTGGGAGGAAACCGAAGATCTCGGAGAAAACCCACGCAGGGCACGGGGAGAATGTACAAACTCCGTACAGACAGCACCCGTAGTCAGGATCGAACCCTGGTCTCCAGCGCTGCATTCGCTGTAAGGCAGCAACTCTACCACTGCGCCAATGTGCCGCCCGATAATATTAGTGTCGGCACGGACTCAGTGGGCCGAAGAGCATGTTTCCGCAGGGTATCTATAAACTAAACTAAACTAAAATAAAATATTGGTCAAATTGGTTTCTATCATAGCCGATCTCCTGCAGAAACTCAATGCACAAATTTTCAGTTTTTCTTTTTTAGTTCAAGTAGATCAAAAGTACTTAGGTCAGGTCAGAACTCAGAAAGGTAATCTCATCAATTTTCAATGGGCAAAATTAAAATCAGGTCCCCTATGGGCGATGGAGAGCCACCCATGAGGGTTTTAGAAAAACGAAGAATGTTGGTTGTAGTTTAGAGATACAGTTCTGAGTTTAATTTATTGTCATGTGTACCGAGGTACAGTGAAAAGCTTTTGTTGAGTGCTAACTGGTCAGTGGAAAGACAATGCATGATTCCAGTCGAGCCATCCATAGTGTACACATACATGATCAGGTGAATAATGGGAATAGCTTTTAGTGCAAGATAAAGACCAGTAAGGTCCAATCAAAGATAGTCTGAGGGTGTCCAATGAAGTAGGTAGTAGTTCAGGACTGTTCATTAGTTGCTGGGAGCATGGTTCAGATGCCTGATAGCAGCTGGGAAGAAACTGTCCATGAATCTGGACATGTGCATTTTCACATTTCTGTACCTTTTGCCTGATGGGAGAGGGAGTCAGGGTGTGACTTATCCTAGATTATGCTGATGGCCTTGCCGTGGCAGCGAGAGGTGTAAATGAAGTCAGTGGGAGGGTGGTTGGTTTATTGATGGTCTGGGCTACGTCCACAATCTCTGCAATTTCTTGCAATCTTGGATGGAGCTGTTCCCGAACCATGCTGTGATGCATCCCGATAAAATGCTTTAGACGGTGTATCTGTAGAAATTGGTGGCACAGTAGTGAGAGTTGTTGGGGACATGCCAAACGTCCTAAGCCATCTAAGGAAGTAAAGGTGTTGGTGTGCTTTCACGGCCATTGGTTCAATATGGGTGGTCCAGGACAGGTTTTTGGTGATATTTACTCATAGGAACACAGAGATACAGTGTGGAAACAGGCCCTTCTGCCCAGTGAGTTCATGCTGACCATCAATCACCAGTACACTAGTGCTATGTTAGACCACTTTCGATATCCTACACACTGACCTGTGGGTTCTGATTTGACTGAGTCAAATTTTCAGCCCCACACATTATCCTAGGTTGATATTGTACTTTGAGGCCTTACCATTCACATAATCAAGGCCATGTGAATCGTGCCATTCAAATATTTAACAATAAAATATTGCAGGAATAAATCGCAAAACTCCAAGGACAAGCTTTCCCCAATAACTCTGTATTCAGTTTCACCTGGGTGGCCATATCTGACTAAGAAATGAGAATGAATGATTTATTTCTCCTCTGACTTCATATTAGAACAACTTAACTTTCCTCACCCCGTCATTGGCAGAACTTTGTTATTCCTTCCTGAAGCTTCTCATCTTGCTTTCATTTTATAAAGATATCCCTGAAGACTACTGAACAAGCATTAGTCATCTATTTAGTATTTTCTCACAAGATTTGGTGCCACATTTTGTTTGATAACTTACCTGTGAGCCAGCTCGTAGCTTTTTTTTAACGTTAAAGGCACTGTACAAATGGTAAGTGTCAGTTTTAAATACTATTCTGAAGGAAATTGAATTGCAAGAACCACAAGGTCAAATTCCTCGACAACTGCTGTATTCTGCCCATGTAAAATAATCCGTAGCTATCTTCCAACTAGATAATCTCAGAACAATGTTCGCAGTCAGCAATGACCATGATTCATCAATAGATGTAAAACAAAGTTTCAGATGGAAGGCAATAGGAAACAAAGAGCTCAAATCATACTTGAAACATTTTCTACTACATTTAATGACAGACTTTCCAATTTATCTGCGAAAAAAACCAAACATAGTATATTGGCCTTATCTGAAAACTGAACGATTTCTGAAACAAATAACTGAGATGCAAGTAAGCCATATATTCAACAGTTAGTCACATAACCGACCAATTTTCATTTTAAAACTAGATTCCCAAAAAGGCATGAAGGACACACGATGCAGAAATTGTTCAGCCAACCTGACCAGTCAGGGAACAGAGAACTGAGCCGTCAAGATTCCTACGCTGACACCAATGCGTGGGCCAACATTTCAAGGTTTGCCAATACTTAGCACTAAATTCTCCATTTTAAACAATGAGCAGTTAGAAATAGCTGCTTGAATAGAAGTGGTCAAGGGACCAGGGACTAGTTCTAAAAGCCTTAATGATTTTGCACGGTTCAAAGGCATATATCTACCCATTGGATTGCAACCTTGTCGTGTTCGGGGAGCTTGTGTATCTCAGTGACCCCTAGAGCTATGCCAGCAGGAGATTCGTCTCCTGTTAGGGTCTCCCATGCTGGACAGGTCGAAGGGTAGAGGCGAGATGAAGAGCGATCCACTGGTCCTCCAGGTTGGAGGTTGAGCACAGGGCTAACAACCCTGTCCGATAAAACAAATATGTTACAGAAACAGCAACTGAAGGAATCAACAAGGACCTTCGTTACTGCCCTACTGCCAGGAGGCATAATAGGACGTAAGTAAGTAAGTAATGGCATATATACTTGCAAAAGACTAAAATATTGGGATGGACAACTTCTATTCATGGCATTTTGAAAATAAATCTGAATATACTCCGAATTATTAGTCAGGGATTATGGGGAGAAGGCAAGAGCATAGAGTTGAGAGGGAAATATAAATCAGCCATGTTTGAATGGTGAAGTAGACTCGAGGGGCAGAATGGCCTAATTCCGCTCCTAGAACTTATGAACTTGCATCCTTGTCTGATCATTTTGGTAAACACACGGTTCGAAAAAATGGACGATTGCCTCATTTATATGGAAACCGCCTGCAATACAGCAGGCACTGGGAGTGATAATCAACCATACAGAAGAGATCTGCAGGGGGGTGGGGGAGGGAAGGGGCTCTCATTGTCAGTGTTTGTAAGACTTTAGTTTTTGTTGACACAAGGAACTGCAGATGCTGATGAACAAAAAATTGACACCAAGTGCTGGAATAACTCAGTAGGTCAGGCAGCATCTCTGGAGAACATGGATAGGCGATTTTTCAGGTCGGGACTCTTCTTCAGACTGATTATAATGTGGTGGGAGAGAAAGCTGGAAGAGAGGTGGGGCCAGGCCAAAGCCAGGCAAGTAATAGGTGGATACAGGTGAGGGTTTTATTTATTGGCAAATGGTTGCATAAAGGCTCGAGATACCAGGCCTTTAAGGACAGTTATTTGTTCAGATTCAAGTTTAGCAATAAAGAGTTTACAGCACAGCCATTCAGACAGTAGACCAGACATTTTGATTGAAATACAACAAACACTATTCAGAATTCAAATGATGGGGCTTACAGTCATATTTTTTATGGGTACCAGCACACATTGGCATTAGAGGAAACGAAATGGCAGATAAGGTAGCAAAAGAGGTAACAAAAAGAAGTAAGATTGATTTAAGTATTAACATAGGTAAAACTGAAATCAAAGACATTATTAAGCAAAGACTGAAGGAAAGATGGCAAAAGCAATGGGAGGAAGAGCGGAAAGGACGGTGGTTCTACAGAGTCCAGAGGAAAGTGGGAGAAATGAGATGTGCAGGAAAAAACAGAAAAGAAGAGACAGTAATTTCAAGAATCAGATTTGGACACACTGGTCTGAACAGTACACTTTTTATAATAGGCAAGCATAATACAGGCAGATGTGAATACTGTGGGCAAGAAGAGACAATAGAGCATGTCATTATACATCGTGAGAGGTATTAGGAAGAAAGAAGACAAATGAGTGAACGATTCAGAAAAGAAAAAGTACAATTTGATTTAATAGATATTTTACAAAAGAATTCATATAAGTGCTATCAAATCCTATTGCTTTTTCTCAGGGTAACCAATTTGTTCGGAAAGATATAGGTTATTAGTATATAAGTTATAATGTTATTTGATCCACACTCCATACCAGTTGGTGGCGGTAATGCACTAAAAAGTTGTTTGCCATCCGCCAAAAAATAAAACTACATAGAAGAAGAAGAAGGCTCGAGATGAAATAACAAATGATGTAAGATATGGATAGAAGATGTACGATTTGTGAAGCCTGAGGAAGGAATATCAGTGGAAGGGGAGGGGGAGTGGAGAAATGTGTGTTAATCGTGCGTGTAGCTTCACGCTTGGCAATGGAGGAGGCCCAGGTCTGAAAGGTCAGTATAGGAATGGGAAGGGGAGTTAAAATGGTTAGCAATCTCGCAAGGCTTGGAGGACTGAACGTTTAGTGAAATGGACACCTAGTCAATACTTGGGTGTGGGGGTGTGAGGGGTGGGGTCAGCGGGTGGGGGTGCACTAGGGGTATTATAGGAGTGGATGGATTAGGAGGAGAGGGATGGTGTGGGTTAGGGGGAATGTGAGGTGTTGGAGGGGGTGGGGTGGTGGTGGGAGTTTTGGAAGGTGTGGGGGTGGTGGGAGGAGTGGAGAGGATATGGTGGGGGATGGCAGGAGGTGGTGGGGGGAGGATGTGCAAGAGGATGTGTGGGTGGCGGTGGGGGTTTTGGAAGGTGTGGGGGTGGTAGAAGTGGGTGGGGGGTGTAGGGAGTTGGGGGTGATGGTGGGGGGTGGCAGGAGTTGGGTGGTGTGGTGTGTGGAGGGTGGAGGGGGTGGTGTGGCAGTGGAGGTGTTTTAGAGGTGGGGGTGAGATGATGGGGGTCGTGGGTGTGAGGCTAGTTAGATTGGTCGGGGTGGAAGTTGGGAGGGAGGGTGGAGGGCATGTGCAGGATGGTGGTTTTGGGAGGTGTGGTGATGGTACAAGCTAAGCAATGAGGCAGCACAATTTTTGAACACGATCATTGAAGGAAAAAATTGAACAATGACAGCCACCTGCAAGTTGTTAGAATAATTGAGTCTAGTATTTAAGGCACTAATGATGATCTCAGTACAGGTGAGCTGATGCACAAGTGAAGTGTAACAAAGCTGCAGCAGGAGAACTCAGCAGTCTCAGTGATGGTTTGGATTCTGTTTATTTAGGAGTCATATATGACAGCTAGCTTGTCAGACATCTGCTTCAGTTTCAGGCATGTGTTAAATGTGAGCAGAGTTTATGATGGGAGTTGAATATAACTGCTTTAATCTTCCAAACGAACATTTGGAGAACATTTCTGCTCTTTCAGGATTGGATGCTATGCATATTCTGACAACTTAAAGTGGAGTTGCTTCAATAGATGGACCCAATACAGTAGGTACCTCAAAGTATTTGAGGAGTACCATCAATACTGCCTATGTAAAATCATCCAAATCCACTACAAATAGCAGTGCCTTCTTAGGCTGACATCTGTGGCATTGAGTAGGAAGAAAAGGCAGTCTGAAGAAGGGTTCCGACCTGTAATGTCACCCATTCCTTCTCTTCAGAGTAACTCGGCCTGTCCTGATAGATCGTCAATAAGAGACCTTGTGTAACTGTGCGGATGTGGGAACTGAAGCTAGTGCCAGTGACACTCTGGTTACAATCGGATTGACAAGAATGGAATTGGGAATGATGCTTGGAGAACTTTGTGGGAAATCAAATTGGAGGATACTGTACTTTGACAGAAGAGGTTTCATCGAGAATAAGGACAACCTAAAAATCAGGTAAGATACTTTAGAAAATATTATGATGTTGTTAGACTATGGAATTCTCTTCCTCAAGGAATGCTGGAGGCAAAGCCTTTGAATGTTTTTAAGGCAGAGGTAGAAATATTGTTGATGAGAAAAATAAGCACCTTGACGCAGCTGGTAGAGCGGTTGCCTCTCGGGGCCAAAGACCTGGGTTCAATCCTGTCCTCGGGTGCTGTCTGTGTGGAAAAATTGAGCAAACTAGGACTCTATTCCTTGGAGCGCAGGAGGGTGAGGGGTGATCTTATTGAGGCATATAACATCACAAGAGGAATTGATTGGGTAGACGCAAAGTTTCTTGCCCAGAGTAGGGGGATCGAGAACCAGAGGACATGGGTTTAAAGTGAGGGAGTAAAGATGTAATAGGAACCTGAGGGTAACTTTTTTATACAAAGGGTGGTGGGTGTACGGAACAAGCTGCCGGAGGAGGTAGTTGAGGCAGGTACTATTGCAACAGTTAAGAAACATTTAGACGGGTACATGGATAGGACAGGTCTAAAGGGATATTGCCCAAACGCAGGCAGGTGGGACCAGTGTAGATGGGACATGTTCGGTGTGAGCAAGTAGGGCCGAAGGGCATATTTCCACACTGTATGACTCTTTGACGATTACTCTAATCCATCAGGAAGGATTAGAGCATATGAAGGGTGACATAGCCAGGTAGTGGGGGCACTCCGATCAAAACTTACCTGTACATGAACAATGTCGCCAATCGTTTGCTCCGATCCACGGTCGGTCTGGAGATTGATCAGCATCTGCGACTAGCGCGAGTTGGCATCAGGAGCCAGAGTCCATCGCAGAAAAAATGAGGCCATGCTCTTTGACAACTGCCCCAACCGAACCTCCCTCCCCTTTATCCTCACATCTGATTACCTGAAGTTGCTGGGGATCTGGTTCGGAGGGGCTGAGGCTTGCAACAAGAATGGTCTGCAGCAGATAGCCAAGGTCAAGCACATATTGGAATTGTGGAATTGTGGAAGCTGTGCCCCTTTCTTGATAACCGGAAATAATTTGGTCATCGGGTGTAAGGTGATCTCTGGGATGCTGTACGGTTCGGGTGTAGTCCCTCCCCCACTCCTCTGCCACAGTCTTAGAATAAAGGGGAAGCCATTTAAGACTGAGGTGAGAAAAAACTTTTTCACCCAGAGAGTTGTGAATTTATGGAATATCCTACCACAGAGGGCAGTGGAGGCCAAGTCACTGGATGGATTTAAGAGAGAGTTAGATAGAGCTCTAGGGGCTAGTGGAATCAAGGGATATGGGGAGAAGGCAGGCACGGGTTATTGATTGGGGATGATCAGCCATGATCACATGAATGGTGGTGCTGGCTCGAAGGGCTGAATGGCCTTCTGCACCTATTTTCTATGTTTCTATGAAAACCCACATGGTCACAGGGAGAACGTACAAATTCCATACAGCCAGCACCCGTAGTCAGGATGAAATCCAGGTCTCTGGCACTGTAAGGCATTAACTCTACTGCTGCGTCACTGAGTGTCAATATCACTGCAAGTATTTATTTTTGGAGGGAGACCTTAGATGGTACATTTTGTGAGTTTTAGGATGGTATCCGGGTTTGTGGGCTGTTGCAACGTGTTTGTGGAGGAGTTGGGATTCAGTAGCATGTCAATGCTAGTATTGGATGCACAAGATCAGGGAGTCTGGAAGTGTGGTAATATGTTTGTTCTGAGGATGTCCGCGTGTGCATGTGTTTGTATAGAGGTGGGATTCATGGATGGTCATGGAATAGAGTCAAATGCGTACAGAATCAGGCCCTTCAGCCTAGCTTGCCCATGCCAACCAAGATGCCCTGCCTTGAATAGTCCCATTTGCCTGCAATATAATGCCAGTGTGGTGCCAGTCAGATTGTGCTAGTCATCAGAGTTGTTGTTCACCAGAAGAATATGAAAACCTCTATATTTGCACAGTGGAACACTTCATAATGTACACCCAACCCAGCATTGTCACAAACCTGTTACTTAACGTACTATACACAAATGATTTGCAAATACAATATCTTTATTTGCTAAATTTAAAGAACCAGTTACCAATAACTATTTTACGAATAATTGCCAGTCAAAATTTTCCACATTCTCTTTCCAGGTGAAAATAAATGCAATTTGACAGTAATTTTTAGGTTCTCTGACCTTCTAAATATAATATATACATTATTTTCAATCAAAAACATAAAGCTACTTTTTAAGATTTGCCAACTAGTGTTGATTTGTGGCTGGCAAGCTACATGTTCATGTGTTGATCTGAACTCGTACATGAACTTGCTCAGAATCAGAAATCCTGTTTGATTGTTGACACCCAACGTATTTGTAGGCAAACAAACTATTAATTCTGGGTGAAGCTCAGTCAGGCTTAGCATTGTGTGGACTATTCTCCAGGGCCACCATTTAGATGAATGCCCATCAGCTTTACAGTAATCCCTCAATTTATGAATATTTAACCTATGAAAATTCATGGTAACTTTGACTCTACGTGGTACATCTCTTCCATTACATATTATTTTTCAATGCACCACTCTGTGTGCATTGGAATTCACTGTATCATAAAAAGAATTTCACCGTGCACTTTTTATTTTTGAAATGATTATTTTTCAAAGAAAGTATCTCTTTAGTAAATCGGTGAATGACTGCACTATTAACTTCTTTCACATTTACAATCAGTATTGCGACATATGACACTGCATAGCTAACTATAGCTGGTGAACTAAACATTTCCACCTTATTGATCTCATTCTGGTAAACTAGGCTGATAAACTCAGTCACAAGAGATTGCGCTCTCCCTCAGCCCCCCAGAAAATTAAATTAAAATGTAACTTTTGCAGATTTTCTTGCTTGTGCTCCCCAAAGAGTCAACAGTATTACAAAGTAAAATTTAAAGCAATATCCATATTGGTTTTGTCCTTTATTCAAATACTGGAATTAATGGAATAACAGGGGGAAAGCAAACTGGAGCCTTTAAGAGATGGTGAATAAAAAGATTGCAGAGACTCTTTTTAATCAAGAACAAAAATTGGCAAACCTGGGAACTTTTATCCTTTGCAGACACAGGCAAATAAAATTTTTGAATGGAGGCTAGTGCTTTTCATTCAAAAATCAGCCCATATAAAACAATAATTCCTTATTTCCCTCACTTATCAATAGTACTCGTTGTGTCATGATGTATTGACTTTCTGTGGATCACACAGAAGAGAATACCATGGAGATGTAGACGATGCAGTAATGGCGGTGGTAGTTTATATCTGCTTAAAATATATTAAGAATTGAGTGGGTTGATGAAGAAAAAATATTCTCTCTGCTTGTGTTTAAAACAAAAGGCAACTGGCCATGCATAAATAAAGTAAGGGAAAGCTTCTGTATGCAGGCGGATCGTAGCACCTTGGAATTCTCTTCAGCAGGGCGCTTGAGGCCCAGTCTATTGTTAATTTTAGATTTTGAGTTTGATAGATATTTGATAACCAACTATATTATGGGATAAGGGTAGGAATAAGAATTGATATGTGGTGAGTGCACAGATTCCTTTTCATTGGGTAGTGGAAATCAAGAAACCAGAGGGAGTAGGTTTAAAGTGGGAGGGGAACAATTTAATTGGAACCTGAACGGCCACTTTTTGCACCCTGAGGGTAATGGGCGTATGGAACGAGCTGCCATATGAAGTAGTTGAGCATTTAAAAGCCATCTGGATCGGAATAGGAAAGGCTTGGAAGGAGTATGGGTCAAACATGGTCTAATGGGACTAGCTTAGATTCAGCATCTTGGTCGGCATGGATGATTTGGGCTGAAGGGCCTATTTCCATACTGTATGACTGGGAAGATAGCTTCCTTCTTATCATCCCATTGAATGGTGGAACAGTTTCACAGCCTTCGATACCCTCCTCCTGTTCTTATGTCAATGTGTATTCCTTTAATTGATTCATCTAGTTTGTACCACTATCTCGTATTAATGCACCTTAATGATTTAATTTACAACTTATCCATTATGGAATTCACAGCCAGAAAGTACATCCTCGGGGCCTGCAAATGTCAAGCAAAACCAAGCCAAGAATAAGGCTGGGTTAATAATCTTTCTTTTTTCCCTCTATTCTCATTCACGTCCCTACTTACACCAGCGTCATCATCAATGTTGTTCCTTTTTATTGATGTCCACCCTATCATAGACAGTCCCTTCACTCGCCTCCATTGCAATCAAAAATCCATTTGTTTGCTAAATCTTCTTCGTTTTGCTGAAACTTCATCAGCCTAAAGACATAACTGATTCTCTTGACACGGGATGCTTTTCTAACCCATTCAACATTCTCCGCAGTTTCGGATTTTGTTACTAGGATTTCCAGTATCTGCAGACTTTCCAATAGGCGTAGATAGTATGCTGTCTTGGCGGTATATCATCTGGGCTTCCAGTTGGACGTCCCTGACATTAAGAAACACCCTTCCATTCACAGTGGAAAGAAGTGGGTTGAAATCCAATACAGGTCCACCACCGATTTTCCCGCACCCTTGGCTCCAGAGCCTTGCTGGATTATCTGTTTTGCTGGACCAACAGATGTCACGGCATTGGGGGGGGGGGGGGGAGGCGAAGCCGAGATGATGGAAATGGGTCTGCCGGAGTTGCAGAGCTCCAGCCACGGGGGGGGAAATTCGACTTGCCGATCGGCCATGGGCCCGATTGGGTGCCTCGCCCGGCCTAGGCGCCACATTTTCGGGGGGGGGTATCCGGGGTGAGAGGGATTTAATGTCCGCCCTGTTGACACCTAGAACAGTGGTTCTATGTGTTCTAGCTGTCAACTGCTTTACATCGGTGAGTCCAAGCGCAGGTTTGGCGATCGCTTCGCCCAACACCTCAGCTCAGTTTGCATTAACCAACCTGATCTCCCAGTAGCTCAGCATTTCAACTCCCCCTCCCATTCCGGATCCAACCTTTCTGTCCTGGGCTTCCTCCATGGCCAGAGTGGGTCCCACTGCAAATTGGAGGAGCAGCACCTCATATTTTGCTTGGGTAGTTTACACCCCAGCGGTATGAACATTGACTTCTCCAATTTCAGGTAGTCCTTGCTTTCTCCCTCCTTCCCCTCCCCTTCCCAGCTCTCCCACTGCCTACTGTCTCCGCCTCTTCCTTTCTACTCCCCCCCCACACATCAGTCTTCATCTTCTTGCATATGGTGTGCACAGCCTAAAGTTGTAGGACAACTTGTTCTATTTGATTGTGCACACCGGATGGATGGCATTCGTCGAAACAGGGCAGACCACGTGAAGGTTACAATCTTCCTCCCCCACATCAGTCTGAAGAAGGGTCTCAACCCGAAATGTCACCTATTCCTTCACTCCATAGATGCTGCCTCACCCGCTGAGTTTCTCCAGCATTTCTGTCTACCAGCTACTGGAAAATCAGTGGTGGACCTGTACTGGGATTTTAATCTAGACTTTTTCCATCTGAATACTTGAACTACATTCGAAAACAGACATCCAAAGCCTATATTCTGATTGAGGAAGCTTTTTTTTTAAATGGTTAACAAATTAAATATCAAAACCACTGCAAACGTCACATACAAGGCAGGATGTTGTTAAAAAGAAGTCTGAAAATATTTAACATATTTATAAAATAAATCCTTTATTATATGGTGTTGAGTGAACTTGCTCAATGTTGTGCAACAGTGAGTTACAATGTGGCCAGCTTTCATATACATAAAATGTGTACATTAGTAGAAAATCATGAAATGCAACATTGTGCTTAACTACAGATATCACAACAAAACTAAATGATGCATTTTGATTTATTTTTTTTGGAACGTTTTGAGAAAAATACCTATTTCTATAATAAAATATGTTTAGAAGTTGCCTGAAGAAAAAAAAAATTCTTCTGTAAACTGCACTTGTCAGCTCAAGCAGACATTCCGCAATTTCTTTAGTTTAAAGCCAAATAGAAGTGAGCAGACACTGGTTTGCATACAAAAGATGCAGAGTTAGAGGTCGCTTTCACCATACAGCGCTGTGGAGAAGGACATGTAGTCCAGCGAGCCAGGGATAGCATCCGGTCCGGTGTAGGGTGCCATCCTCGCGATGCAATATTCTGCCTGGTCAGGAGGCAACTCGCGTCTCAGCTCCTCGGCTGTGATGTAGTTCTGAGAGATGAGAAGGAAAGATGCATCTTTAGTAACAACTGTTTCTTCCATGTCCCCAACAACTCTCACCAACTTCTCCAGATGCACTGACCATCACACAAACCAACCTCGCGTCCATTGACCTCTCTAACTTCAAGTAGCCCTTGCTTTCCCTCTCTCTCCATCCCCTCCCCTTTCTAATTTCTCCGACCAGTCTTACTGCCTCCGACTACTCTCCTGACATGTCTGAAGTAGACATGACCTGAAACGTCACCTATTCCTTTCCTGCAGAAATGCTGCCCGTCCCGCTGAGTTACTCCAGAATGTTGTGTCTATCTCCCTTCCATTGACTCTATTTATACCTCACGCTGCCTCGGCAAGGCCACCAGCATAATCAAGGTCGAGCTGCACCCCGGTCACTCCCACTTCTCCGCTCTCCCATCGGGCAAGAGGTATGGAAGTGTATAAACACACACCTCCAGATTCAGGGACAGTTTCTTCCCAGCTGTTGTCAGGCAAATGAACCATCCTATCAGCAACTAGAAAGCAGTCTGAGCTACTATCCATTTCACTAGAGACCCTTGGACTATCTTTGATTGGACTTTACTGGACTGCTATTGTTCACTAAACATTACTCACGTAATTCCCTTTATTGTGTATCTGTACACTCTGGATGGCTCGAATGTAATCATGTATTGTCTTTCCACTGACTGGTTAGAACATAACAAAAGCTTTTCACTGTATCTCAGTACACATGAAAATAAAATAAACTCAACTCGTACTACACTCTTGGACCAACAGGCTGCACTGTACTAGGACTTCTATGGCTTTGCACTAGTACTAGGGTTATTAATCTATTGAATATTTGTTTATTATATATTACCTATGAGTATTGTTTTTACAGGTCAGTTTATGGTGCTCCAAGCATGAAGTTCATTGTTGGTACATTTGATAATTAAACACTTTTGACTCCCTTGACCCTTGGTTCCAAAAGGTTCACCCACGGACACTTCATTCACACGTTCTGCCCAATGACAATTAAACACTCTTGACACTTAAAATGTAATCTAGAATTTCCTGATTAATGAGTAATCTTGGTAAAATAATTACAATGTCCCAGTGTTAAAATGCGCAGCAAGGGGGTGAGGCTGGTCCTCAGATTAATATTTTGATAGCACAAGAGAAGCTGGTAAAAGATGAAAGGGAGCAGATGCTTGATAGTGAAATGACACCTGATGAGTGGTGGTCTTCCAAAAGAGAGTTGGGATTAGAGTGAGTTAAGGAGGGTCAGCATGTCCTGGTAAGGAGAGAAAGGCAAAAATGCAATGACTATGGATCCTTTGATGACAAAAAGGTTATTGAAGGTTAGATTGGGGTAAAAATAGCTAATGATAGATATAAGGAACTACAATCAAGCAAGTATGGGGAGGATTATAGAGGGTGTAGAAGAGCATTTAAGAAGAAAATTAGGAGACCAAAAAGAGATCCTGAAATAACTTTGACAAATTGGATGAAGGAGATTTAGGTAAAGGGTTAGGGCGGCATAGTGGTACAACTGCTGCCTTACAGTGCCAGAGACCCGGGTTCCATCCTGCTATGAGTGCTCAATACGGTTCTCCCTGTGACCATGTGGGTTTTCTCCGGGTGCTCCAGTTTCCTCACACACGTCAAAGACATACTGGTTTGTAGGTTAATTGGCTTTGGTAAAATTGTAAATTGGCCCTGGTGTGTAGGTAGTGCTTGTGTACGGGGTGATCGCTGGTCGGCGCAGACTCGGTGGGCCGTAGGGCCTGTCTCCACGCAGTGTCTCCAAAGTCTAAAGAATTGTAAGTTATTCTGTAAGTACATTAGGACCCAAAGGGGTCATCGATGTGTGGATACTGTGAATATGGGCGAGATCCTAAATGAAGACTTCCCTTCTGTTTCACCAAAGAGAGGAACATGGAGAATAGTGAGATCATGTTGATTGTCTCCTCCATGTAAGTATTAAGAAGGTGGATGTCTTGGAAAACATTAGGGTGGTTGAGACTTTTTGAGGAGGTAATTTAAGGAAAGTTTTTGAAGATAGCACAATAGACATTTAGTAAGGCATTTGACAATGTCCAGTGTGCTAGACTGGTCCAGAAGATTGATCCAAGGCCAACGGTCTAATTGGATCCAAAATAGGCTTGTTGATGGAAAGCGGAGGGTAGTGGTGGAAGATAGACACAAAATGCTGAAATAACTCAACGGGTCAGGCAGCATCTCTGAAGAAAACGGATTGTTGGCATTTTGGATGGGGACCTTTTTTTAGATATTAGACTTTGTCAGGTAGTGGTGGGACGAGGTTTTTCTAATTGTCAGTGCGTGACCCGTGGTGCATCACAGAGATTACTGCCAGGATCTTTTCTCTTTGTGGTATATTAACGACTTGGATGTGAATGTAGGAGGTTTGATAAGTAAGATTACAAATTATACGTAAGTTTGTAGTGTTGAGGATAGTTGCTTAAAGCTGCAGCAGGGTATAGATCAGCTGCAAAAACACTGGTAGATGGAATTTAATCCTGACAAGTGCTAAGTAACTAATTTTGGGATGTCCATCAGGGAGAATGGGAGAATGTGTAAACATTGACAGCAGCCAAGGTCAGGATTGAAGCTGGGTCTCGAGCACTGGAAGGAGGTGGCTCTACCAGCTGTGCCGCTGCACTACCTCAAATTATGTCCTATAATCTACCACTTACACCAGCTTCATACAAGTGGAATAGCTCAGAGACCAAGGGTCACAAGCCAACAATGACAATTCTGATTTTTGCCCCTCAAGGGATGAACTCGTAGTCGTAGTCATACAGCGTGGAAACGGGCCCTTCAGCCCAACTTTCCCACACTGACCAAAATGTCCCATCTACACTAGTCCCACCTGCCTGCATTTGGCCCATATCCCCCTAACCTTGTCCTATCCATGTACCTGTCTAAATGTTTCTTAAACGTTGCGATAGTTCCTCCCTCAACTACTTCCTCTGGCCGCTCGTTCCATACACCCACCACCCTTTGTGTGATAATGTTACCCCTCAGGTTCCCATTAAATCTTCTAACACCACCACCCCCCCCCCCCCCCCTTCCTCTCATCTTAAAACTTTGTCCACTGGTTCTTGATTCCCCTACTCTGTGCGTCTACCTGATCTTTTTTTCTCATGATTTTGTACACCACATTAAGATAAGCCCTCATACTCCTATGCTCTGAGGAATAGAGCCCTTGAGTCCTGGCAACATCTTTGTAAATCTTCTCTGCACCCTTTCTAGCTTGACAACACCTTTCCTAGAACATGGTGACCAAAACTGAACACAATACTCTAAATGTGGCCTCACCAACGTCTTATATACATGACCTCTCAACTTCTAGATTCAAAGCATAGAACTGGAGCAAACAAATGAATCGTGTTTGTGTTTAGTACACAAGCTTACCTTATCGCCAGCTAGGACTTTAAACGAGGTCATGACCTGGTCGGCAGTGTCCGTGTCTGTGGTCTCCCGAGACATAAAGTCCAGGAAAGCCTGGAATGTTACGACTCCCATGTTGTTGGGATCAACGATATTCATGATTCGTCCGAACTCTGCTTCACTCTGAAATCATCAACCACAGCAACTGTACCAAAGCTTCTTATGAGTCTAAGAGCATGCACTTCCCCATATTACTTCCCATGTTCTGCCTGGTGAGGTCACAACGTACATTTTACGGCTACCGTTTACACCAGCTGAAATTTCTGCTGTTGCAGATTAGTGAGTGGCATGTGCTAACTTGGAGGAATCAACGTTATGCAAGGACGCATCGTGATTCTCCACACAAACCCCTTGTGGAAGTGCAGGCTTGCTTCGACAGAAATGCGACTGAGGCCCAATTGAGGACCTGGTCGCACAACTTTGTTCTATAAAGAGGGAGCGCTGCATTCCTGCATGCACCAAATTTTGGATTGGATGTAAAACCAAAGATCCATCTGGTATACAAATGGACATAAAAGATCCCGTGGGAGATTATCCTCCCAAAAGGTAACCGGAAGTGGCTCGGGCTATTCCTTAACCAAAAAAACAGACACTTAACTGCTTATTACGTCTGAAAATTCTTTGAGAAAGAAAGTGGCGTTTAAGAGGCTTTTAGATAGTCACATGGATAAACAGGGAATGGAGGGATATGGTAATGTGTAGGCAGAGGAGACTTAGTTTAACTTGGCATCATGTTCGGCACAGAGCTTGTGGGCTGAAGGGCCTGTTCCTGTGCTGTACTGTTCTTTGTTCAAGCAACTGCCTTAGTTAGACATTAGTTGGATACATGCCATTCACTCTGGCTTCAACAGTTCCAGCCAAACCTTTCTATGCAGACCTCTATGTCAAGATTAGACCATTCTGAGCACAGCATAAGATATGTGGCCTTTGCGTAACAGTTTGGGTGATTATATATCAGGATGGAATTCCAGCACTAGCTTTGTATTTCCTAACCCAAAGACGTATGGACAAGCATTTGGCATCCTCTAGATTTCGGACAATTATTCTGATAATGTGCACAGATTTTTGCTTCATTGGAGACAAATCAGAACCTGTGCCCAAAGCCAATTTCCAGCTTGACCACATATTTCCTATAAACTGGTGACAAAAACTGAACACAATACACTAAATCCTCAGTCCGCAGGGCCAAGGTACCCGTTACTTATTCAGATAAGCGTAGGTTGGGTTGGGTTGAATGGGGTAGAATGAAGGCAGGTGTAGAACGTGATAGTTTGAGTCTTGGCATAATATTGGAAAATCAAAATGATATGACACCAACAACATTGTTTAACTTTCAGGTGATGGTACAAGTGAATGAATGAATGATGAAAGTTACATGTAATCTCTGGTTCTGTAAATGCTTTTTATTTGTGTAGGGACTGACTGGTCCATCTGGGTTTGAAATTAATTCAGGGCCAACAGAGGAAGGGACAAGTTTGCCAACAAATTACTCTAGAAGGTCTCTATCCATATTATTTTAACAATTTATCTATCAAATAAGTTCATGTTTTATGGCGTGTCTGTTTAACATGTCTGTTATATGTGCCTGGTAATCACATATTTAGAGAACATTTTCTACGTATTTCTCCCACTTCTCTCTCCAAATTTGGGATTGATCTTGCATTCTGTTTTCTGTAATTTCTGTGCCAGGACTATTTTACTTTCTCTCTCACGACTAATGAATAGGTTTAGTCTATTTTAGGAATATCTTTCCCGGTATTAAGTTAGTGATACATCCATTACACTCAGCATCATTTATCGCAGTTAAAATACCAACATTACAAATAAATATTTATTAAGTGAGTGACTTAACCAATCTTATCTGTACTCTTCCATCCTCTGAGGTTCACAGAGTAAGTGTTAATTTGTTTTGTTTGTGCTTCACCATGACATCAACCTATTCTTTTAAGGATCTAAATTACTTTTTCATTATGGTTACATTTCCAGCACCAATTAATATCATCTCAAAGATAAACAAACTATTGAATATTTGAACTTTCAGGGTGTACAATTTGTGTGGCTTGCTTTATCCAAAGTTGTGGTGCCCCTTTGTCTACTTTGTCTACACTTTGTGGTGCCCCTTGGTTATCCCTCTGTTGTGCGGTAACATTAAGCACAGAATCGTGAGAGGAATAGATGCACAGTGTAGATGCACAAAGTCTCTTGCTCAGAATAGGGGAAATTGAGAACCACAGGACATAGGTTTAAGGTGAGGAAGGAAAGATATAATAGGAACCCGAGGGGTGACTTTTCACACAAAGGGTGCTGGGTATATGGAACAAGCTGCTGGTGGAGGTAGTTGGGACAGGTACGATCATAACGTTTAAGAAACATTTAGATAGGTACATGGATCGGACAGGTGTAGAGGGATATGGCTGGTGGGACATGTTGGTTGGTATGAACAAGTTGGATTGAAGGGCCTGTTTCTGCACCATATCACTCTATGACTATGAGACGCCATTTGGTCCCATTAGAGGGCTCAGGTAAATAATTAGATCAATTTAATTTTGCTGCCTTTGGTCCAGAATTCAGAAATATTAATCAACATTTATTGCATTGATTATTTTTTGCCAATTTATGTTCTTCCCACCTGGTGAATTCCTATTTGTGTTCCAATGACAAAGTGCAGTGAGTGGAGAGATTTGCCCTGGGATTCGTGTTTCCTCAGAAATCACGCAACAGATTAGGATGGCCATGAAGGAAAGGTGTAACTGTGGCTTTAGAATTCATAAGTTCATGACATAGGAGCAGTAGTGGGCCATTTGGCCCTTCGAGCCTACTCAGCCATTCAATCATGGCTGATCTATCTTTCCCTCTCAACCCCATTTTCCTCCCTTCACCTCATAACCCCTGATACCCGTACTAATCAAGAATTCCACAGATTTACCATCCACTGACAAAATAAATTCCTCCTCATCTCCTTTCTAAATGTGCATCCTTTTATTCTGAGGCTATGCCCTCTGGTCCTGAACTCTGGATGCAGAAACATCCTCTCTGCACCAGGCCCTTCACATTCGGTAAGAATTCCATATTTGAAATAGATAAAGATCGATAAAGGCCTTTCAGCTCATTGACCCAGTTCTAGATTGAGCTGATGATTATCTCAACTTTATTTCCTCACCTTTGCACCAAGCCCCTCAGTACTTTTTCATATCTCAGTTGTGAAAGTAGGGAATGTGATTCTTCGGACAGCCAGCACAAACCTGAAGGGTCAAAATGTTCTTGCACCTGATAAAGAGATCTGAAAGATGTCTGAGAACCCACTATCTTTCATCATAGGGAGTTCCAAATTCATGCTACTCCTTGCTGACACTTTAGACAATTGCTCGCTATGGCGCCACCTGGTGGTTAGGCCACTTATTATGCGAACCCTCGGCAGTCAGGGGTAGGGTCACGTGACTGGGTAATGGCGGGATGGAGTTGTCACGAGGTACAGGGGTGTGCCCTAGTTACTATATATGATGAACCCCGGGTCAACCTTCCCCCATTCGCGCGTGTGTTCTCTTTGCTTTGACAATAAAGATCTCTTTGATGCACCACGAGTAGCTTGTTTATTCGCCTGCCATATTGCCCTGAAGTAATTATTCACTAAAAATTGGATTGGATCGGCTGGGCTTATTCTCACTGTAAAATGTTATAAACCTCTTAGGTATAAAATTAGGAGGGACAGTTAGATTCTGCTTCCCACGGGTGGGGAGTCTCGAACTAGAGGGCACAGGTCAGCATGGAGAAATTTAAATGAGACCTAAATGATATGTTTACTCACACAGAAGGTGGTTCTTGCCTAGAAAAAGCTGCCAGGGAAAGAGTTGAAAATGCATTTGGGTAAGTACTGGGATGGGAAAGGCAAAGAAGGATAAAGGCCCAATGCAGGCAAATGTCTTTAGTGGCCTGTTTCTGTGCTGTCCGATTAGAGACAGAGGTCATAGAGCCATACAGCGTGGAATCGGGTCCTTCAGTCCAACTTGCCCACACAGGCCCATCTACGCTAGTCCCACCTGCCTGCGTTTGGCCCATATCCTTCTAACCCTGTCCTATCCATGTACCCGTCTAAATGTTTCTTAAATGTTACAATAGTACCTGCCTCCAATATCTCCTCCAGCAGCTTGTTCCATGTACTCACCACCCTTTGTGTGAAAAAGTTGCCCCCTCAGGTTCCTGTTAAATCTTCTCTCACCACCACCCCCCCCCCTCCCCCCTCATCTTAAACCTATGTCCTATGGTTTTCGATTAGCCTACTCTTGGCAAGAGACTCTGTATGCCAACCCGATGTATTCCTACCCAATTCTAGGAATCTATGATAAAAAGTCTTCATTGAACATACTTCACAGTGGAGGAGGGGGTCCTGAAACCAAGGGGCATGTTGGCAACAACGTCTTGGCAATTTTCAGATAACTAGAGGAAACCCACAATATCAGCGTGAGTGCATTAACCAGTTACTCGTGCCAAATGGATAGTCTATGCGTCTGGCCAGAACATTTCACGGGGAAATGAAGGGGCACCAACTTGAAAAACCGGAACAAGGCAACCAAATAATTCCATTCATGGATAAAGCAAATCATTAATCCAAACACTTCAACAACAAACGCCAGTTAGCATGGATGGATCGCTTACATTCACCCAACTTCAGAACCAAATTGATAATAGAAGGAATGGGAAGTCACCATACCAGATTGTAACCCATGGAGATAAGGCAAGCTTTAAAATCATCACTGTCCATCATTCCAGTCCTCTTCTACAGAGAGGAGGAAGGAGACACCAACAAGACAGACAGAGTGAAAGATCATCAGGATATGAGGGAGAAAGAGATAGCAATGTCAAGTGGAAAAACATCAATGATGAATCAAAGTGGAAAACACAAACATAAAACAAGAGATTACAACAGATGGATAGCATACAGAATGTTTCAAGTAAGACAGGTTCAAAGTCGTAAGCAATTTGGAGAAAATAGTCAATTAAAAAGGAAGACAAATTACAAAGGAGAATTCATCGTAGACAGAGAGAGAAACAGCGAGATCAACAGATAACAAAAGAGGAAAAAAAAAACAAGTTTAGTTAATTCAACGCAGGTCACTGGAGTACTTCACAACATATGCTAGCAATCAATACCTGTGCGTCATTTCCAATATCGTACCCCAAGCTGATGAGGCAGGCTTTGAATTCCTCTGCTCCGAGGGTGCCAGAGTGATCCTGGGTTAGGCATTGCCACGTGGGACGCCATGCATGGTGACGGAGGCAGCAGTTGTTGGGTGAGGGCAAGGGGTCGGGGATAGAGTGAATAGTTGTGCATGCAAAGGATAAATGGGGAAGGGAAGAGATCATGCAAGTGATAAAAGAGGAAACAAAGTGCATAAAATTAGATATTACAACAGTCTAAACATCATGGTTCCAAATGATACAGCTTCATATCCATACTACCAGACAGATGCACTCCCTGGTAGGTTGTCTGACAGGAACCAAAATTAATCACTGACTTGGTGGCACAGTGGCATAGCGGTAGAGTTGCTGCCTTACAGCGCTAGAGACCCAGGTTCGATCCCATCTGCACGGAGTTTATACGTTCTTCCTGTGAATGCGTGGGTTTTGTCCGAGTGCTCCGGTTTCCTCCCACACCCCAAAAGACGTACAGGTTTGTAGGTTAATTGGCTTCAGTGAAAAATTGTAAATTGTCCCTAGTGTGTATGATAGTGCTAGTGTGATCACTGGTCGGCACAGACTCAGTGGGCCGAGTGGCCTGTTTTCTTGCTGCATCTCTAAAGACTCCCTCTTAATTACAAGAGATTAATCAGGGAGGTATCCAAATCAACTTAATATTAAAAGTTAGAATTAACTTCCAAAAGATATGATTACATTTCATGCAACAGCACTACTAGCATTTCCAAATTTTCTCACAATGACCTTTCTCAAGCAGAGAGAGGTAAGCAAGCCTGTGTAGGCTGCTGCTGTGTATCGGGAACAAAACGGCTCACACAATCAGTACAAATGGATTCAATTGGCAGCATTGGCAACATAACTATATCCCAGTAAAAAAAGCAAATTGCTTTTCACTCCTGCTTACAAACACAGTGGAAAAGTTGGATGGTGATATGGTGGTGAATTTTTAGGATCGCATTTCCTTACTGAAGTGATCACAATCCAAGTTTGTCAGGCTTTGGTTTGGAGCAAAGATCCTATAGCGGAGCTCTGCTATATGATCTTTGGTTTGGAGTGAGGAGAGTGGGTGAGGAAGACTGGGGATAAAACCTTTGAAGGAAGCAATTGAACCGAGCACTATTCATCTGCATCACCCTGGCTCATTCCCTGAGTAGTGAAGAGGATGACTGGGAGTTGTAGTCCTATTGATTTAGGGAGAGCTTTCTCTGTGTGAGATCCAAGTTGTCATTGCATTTTCTTTGGTGAAAGAATAGGAAAAAGTACAGAAAATAGAAACAATTAACGAAGCGTCTTTGAGGCCCCCTCACTTCACAGAACAATGGTTCTGCATACCCAGAGCTTTAGTACAATTTGCAGAATTCCATTGGCCCAATCAGCCTATGCTGGTCATTTTGCTTCCCTTGAGCTTCATCAAGGTACCGAATAAAAAAAATAAATTAAAAAAATATATATATATATAAATAATGCTTTTCTAAACTGTGCCTGGTCTCTCTTTGATCCCATTTTCAATACTTCAGTCAATGATTGTTAATATTGATTCCTGTCATGACATTAGATAGAACAGCATTTAAAAAAAAAACATTCAGAAGTACAGGTACCTTAAAATAAACAAGTATCAATACAATTCAACAAAGCTGCAGATCCAAGAGTGGATGCATCATTTAATGCAGTGACACAGTGCTCAGGATAAGGATATGCAGTGACAGGCAGGCAAGCAGGTTTGGTGAGAGATGGAATATTCAACTCCTTAAACGCAATGATGCAATCAACATTTAGAAAAAAAACATTCAATCCATATTTCTCACGCACTTCTAATTTCTTAAACTTGCAATATTAAACACATCTTTTATGGCAATTACACTGCAAAGTTAAAATTGAGAGATTAAGCACATTGAAACCTAATGTCCGGGTAATTTAAAGAGCAAATACAATGGTTAGCAGAATGTTGACATGTGATGTGTTATACTAGAGATAGCTGCACCTTTAAGAGCCAATCTTGCACTAGGATACATTATCTAATTTTAATGAGGAGTATTATAGCACGCCCATTGTGCAATTTGCTTTTGTTTTCTTCTCAGATCATGCACCACCTGTGAATTCCCATCCCCATGGTGCCTACCAGTTGCTAAAAGGGGAGCCAGCAATAATTTTCCCTTTCTTGCAGCTTGAGTTTCCAACACCAGCATTGCTAAACTGCTGAGAATGCAACCTAGTCTTTGCTATTCCGTTCTCAGAGGCATATTACATGGGCATGTTAAAATTACTCATTGCTAAAACATAAATTACCCTACATTTCTCATGGTTGGGTTAAATGGCGATTTTATTCCCACACATCACTGCAATAGACACGGGGCATGCAAGTCTTACACATGGGGAGTGGGCCTTGAAGATCTCATTGAAGAATAAGTACAGTTCGTGGAAAATCAGCCCCATCCTCTACCTTTAGCATAGAAAGAAGGGGAGAGATTTAGATCAGGAAAAAGCATTCTGAAGGACCATCCTTTAACATTAGATAGACACAAAGCTGGAGTAACTCAGCGGGACAGGCAGCATCTCTGGAGAGAAGGAATGGGTGACGGTTCGGGTCGAGACCTTTCTTCAGACTGGTTAGAGAAACGAGAGATATAGAACAATGAATGAAAGATATGCAAAAAAAGTAATGATGATACAGGCCATTGTAAGCTGTTTGTAGGGTGAAAATTAGAAGCTATTGCGACTTGGATGGGGGAGGGATAGATAGAAAAGGGAATGCTGAAGTGGGAGAAATCAATATTCATACAACTGGACTGCTAGCAATCTCAGCCAAAACAAAAAGAATGGATTTCACTGATAAAAGCACACCCACAACAAATCAAGTCATTGGCTTACCCTGTCAAAGTGGTTAAAGGAGGCTCGGAACTCATTCATCTGTTCCTGGCTGATGCCCTTGGCATCCCTGGTCAGGACCTGGTTCTCAATTTCATTGATTGTCCTGGCAATGGTCGTGAGCAACTGTTCCCAACCCACCCGGATGTGCTGAAACAAAGAGAAGTCAGGGAAATCAGTGCACTTGCTTAATGCATTCTCCATAGTATCTCCCCGCACTCTGAATGTCCTTCTCGTAGCAACCTTGATTAGATCTGCAACAAAACAAGGTGTTTGGTACCATGTCAAACGGAGGAGCTGGCTTATCTCCAGTAACGGTTGCCAACATGGTGAGAGGAAGAAGATGCATGAAGGGTTATGTGTGCTCAAAACCACAAACAACATTGCAACTTCAACAGCTCCAAGTACAACCATTCGCATTTCAAGTGAAAGCAAAGTGCTGGAAATATTCAGCGAGGCAGGTTGCATTCTGTGAGAAAAACAGAGTTAACATTTCAAGTTAATGACTCTTCAGTAGAACTTGAGAAGTTCTCATGGAATGTTATCTCTTCTCTCTCCATAGATGCTGCCTGACCTGCTAAGTATTTCCAGCACTCTTTATTTTTATTTCAGATTTCATTTTATTTTTATTTCGGGCTTTGACTTTCAATTCCCATTTTAGACCTGTTCACTTTATCAATGCTCATTCTGACTCGATTCTAATTTTAATTTCACAAGTAAATTATACTAATTAATGTGATATAATCTTAGAGGGCTAGCAATTTTAGAAAATTTATTAATTCCTGCTTTTAATGTGCCCACCATGGCAGTGACTCAAATATTACTAAGATAAGTATTATTATTGAATAATAAGATCTCAAAACTGAAGTGGTGATTCTAAGTGTACAAAACTAAGGGTCCATGTTAAAGAACATGGCAGGGCCCTGGGGAGTGTCACATAGGAGAGGGATCTATGAATGCGGGTACATAGTTCCTTGAAAGTGGCATCACAGGTAGATAGGGTGGTCAAGAGGCTTTTGGTACATTGGCCTTCATCAGTCAGGTTATCAAGTAGAAAAATTGGAATGTTATCTTTCAGTTCTACAAGATGTTGGTGAGGCCACATTTGGATTATTGTGTTTGGTTTTGATCATCTTGCTAAAGAAAGGATGTTGTTAAGGTGCAGAGAAGATTTGCAACTATGTTGCCTGGACTTGAGGGTCTGAGCTATTGGGAGAGGTTGGGCAGGCTAGGACTTTATTCCTTGGAGCACAGGAAGATGAAGAGTGATCTTATAGAGGTGTGTAATAGATTGGGTGAATGCATAAATATCCAGATTAGGGGATTTAAGAAGCAGAGGACATAGGTGAACCAGAGGGTTTAATAGGAACCTAAGAGGCAACATTTTCACATGGAGGGTAGTGGGTATATGAAACGAGCTGCTAGAGGAGGTAGTTGAGGCAGGTTCTACAAAAACATTTAAGACATTTGGACAGGTACATGGATAGGAAATGTTTAGAGGGATATGGGCCAAATGCGGGCAGGTGGGGGATCTTGGTCGGCATGGGCAAGTTGGGCGGAAGGGCCTGTCTCCATGCTGTATGACTAATTAATGAGCTAACGTCCCTTATTTCGAAAAAATGTTTTAAAATATCTCTTAGAAAAAATATCGTGGTAGATTTCTACAGATGAAATGCGATACATTATGCCTTTTTCATTAAGAGAATGTAGCCCTTTGTTTTACGATTCCTGGTTGACATCATGCTGTTTATCTCAAATAAATATCTTTGAATCGTTCTGCAATTTACTTCACTTCTAATGGGGGTAAAACCTTCTACTTAAATAAAAATGCAGTTTATTTAAAGGAGCCCAGGTTACACGTGGGTAGTAATTGGCTATAAGGAACAAAGCGACTGCTTGCAGTCAAAGTATTCGCAAGTGCCTGCGCTGTGTGGGCGTATTGCCATGCGACTGGCAATTTCCATAAGCTCTACTCCTGACTTGCACAGAGATATTAGCATATGTGCTGTAAACAGTCAAACCATCGAGCCTTTGTGTTTATGAAGATCTGCGTTGCAGAGACGAGGGTCAGCTGACCACTAGATGGTGCTGGGTTTCCAGCCACTGGTGGGGAGGAAGGGGTGCACAGGATGCACTCAGTACCCCTTTCGTTTATAGCTATGAACTGGATCAAGGAAAATGTGCCAGAAACACCAAAAGGGGAAGAGAACCAGTTCTTTCAGTAAACTCCAACACAATATGGGTGGCACAGTTGCGCAGCGGTAGAGCTGTTGTCTCACAGCGCCAGAGACCCAGGTTCGATTCCTGACCATGGGTGCTGTCTGCACGGAGTTTGTACTTTCTCCCTGTGACCCCGTGGGTCTTCTCGGGTGCTCTGGTTTCCTCCCACATTCCAAAGATGTGCAGGTTTCTAGGTTAATTGGCTTCTTTAAATTGCCCCAAGTGTGTAGGTTGCAAAAGTGGGATAACATGGATGTGTGGGTGATCAATGGTTGGCTTGGTTGCTGAGGGTTGTGGACGTAGCCCAGACCATCGTGCAAACCAACCTCCCTTCCATTGACTCCATCTACACTTCACGCTGCCTCGGCAAGTCCACCAGCATAATCAAGGATCAGTCTCACCCTGGTCTCTCCTTTTTCTCCCCTCTTCCATCAGGCAAGAGGAACAGAAATGTTAAAACACACAGCTCCAGATTCAGAGACAGTTTCTTCCCAGCTATTATTTATCAGGCAACTGAATCATCCCATCACCAACTGGAGTGTGGTCCTGATCTTCCATCTACCTCATTAGAGACTCTCGGACTATTTTTAATCCGACTTTACCTTACACTAAACGTTATTACCTTTATCCTGCATCTGTACTCTGTGGACGGCTTGATTGTAATGTATAGTCTTTTCCCTGAATGGATAGCATGCAACAGACAAGATATTTGCAGTACCACAGTACATGTGACAATAATAAATAATAAACCTCTGGAATCGGTGGATCGAACAGCCTGTTTCCATGCTGGATTTCTAATTTTGAAATATAAGACAAGGTTGTGAAGCAGCAGCACAAGGAGATTGTAAACACCTGAACACAAGCCATAGATACATCAACATTATGATGGCAGCAGTTAAGTAGAACTCAGTGCCACAATGGGTGCATGGAATGCTCTCACCTCCATGGTGTAGTTGGTGTGCTTGTTGTCAAAGATCAGTGCTTCTTGAATGAGCTGATGGTCTCCCTCCAGCTGATCAATCTTTGGTTTGTAGTTGACAATGTTCTTCTCGTACTGTTGGAGGTGGTTCAGCTGATCTTCCAATGTGCCGTGCATCTCAATGGAAATACGGCCAATCTCCTGTACACATTCGACAGAAGGGTGGCTGGTCAGTGTCGGGCGGTGAATAGAACTGCTGCACAGGCAAGGACAACACAGTAGCAGTAGAGGAAAGTAGCTGGCTCACAGCTCTGGAGAACTGGGTTCAATCCTGACCTCAGGCACTGTCTATGAGGAGTTTGCATGTTCTCCGCGATCTCGCCATGTGCCTCACACATCACAAAGATTGATTGGGTAATTGGCCATTGCAACATTGGTTCTAATGTAACAATGCTTCTAATGTATAAGTGAGTGGTGGAATTAGGGGAGGACAAGAATATGGGAAAAATTAAGAAAAAGGATGAATTGGTGCAAATGGGTGATTGATGGTTAGCATGAACTCGATGGGCTGAAGACCGTGTTCCTGTGCTGTATGACTTTATATTGTGTCTCTAACTTCTCGCCTGTGCAACATCCGGAGCTCAAACAGAGTTATAAAGCCGAGGAGCTGCAACTCGATATAGAGGCCGAGACAGTCTAGAT
Source organism: Amblyraja radiata (assembly GCF_010909765.2). NCBI lineage: Eukaryota > Metazoa > Chordata > Chondrichthyes > Rajiformes > Rajidae > Amblyraja > Amblyraja radiata. The sequence continues at coordinate 21,909,062 of NC_045964.1, forward strand.
GGCTGCTTGTCGTGATGGAGGGGTCATTTGCCAGACAATGATAAATGTTAGTACTTACTCCTCCAACATGAGGCCACCAGCTGCTGCACGTTTCAGAGCCATACATTTATTTGCAATGGAAAATAAGCTGCACATGCCCAATGTCAGGTCCATGGTTTGAGAGGGGGTGGGAGAGGACTGGTGATCCAGAGCATGAGCGCTGGGGCTTGAATAAGGAATGGAAATGTCCCTGGTCTCCAGAAAGAACTGGTGCCAAAGGGGCCAGGAGAGGGATTAATTTTCCAGGAGGATTATGGCCTAGAGGTAGCAATCAGATAGATGCTGGCATTCGGGAGGGAGATGAGGTGCTTGAAGAAGTGGAAAGAAAGAGGTTTCCATGCTGGCATTGGGGGAGTAGTTGTATTGGGCAAGAGAACTCTTGGTGGAAGCTGGTCGAGGACCTGGCAGAGGGTGCCAGCTTTGGGGGGCCTGGACCGTGTAAGACTCGGAACAAGACTGGAGGTCAGTGTGGGCTTGGCATTGTGTGGGAGGTTGCCTGGGATCCAAGGTAAGCGAGGGACTTAGCTTGCAGTGTTTAAATCTAGTGATGTTAGTAAAACATGGCTGTGTGGGGACGACTTATCCTAATTTCTCTCTCAATACTCCAAGAAGAGTATGGCATGGGAAAGGACCCCATCAAATGCTCAGTTGAATTTCTGGAGTGATGCAATACGATTCAGAAATTATTGTTGCTGGGTTTCACTCCAGGCAAAGTCAATTGTGAAGGGCATAATACAAAAAAGCAAGGGGATAGATGTGACACCCTGAACTTGCGCCCCCCCCCCCCCCTCCCTAACATGTGAACATAACCCTTGCATAGCTGCAATTGGGTCGCTAGAAGAATGTATTTCGGAGAAAAGGAGAGGCCACTACACAGGTCTGAAGGATGCATTGTACAAAATGTGTCATGTTTTACACTCCACAGATCCAAAACATTCAACTTTAATATAAACTAGCATGGGAATACCGAGGGGATGCTGCATGTCTGATGTGCATCTTGCGGATGAGACATTAAGCCATTTACCTGCTCTCTCTGCAAATATGAAAGACCCCTTAGCGCTCTTTAGAAAAGAGCAAGGACTGATATGCTGGCCATTAACTGGCACTTCCCACGACCAGCACTGCCACCAATACTGCATATGTCAATATTGCTGCAATAATATATTCTTTAATAATACAAACAATCATGTTTCTCATAACAGCACCGTGATGAGGAATTACCCCCATCTTTGTCTGAATCCAAGGGCCAATGACGTTGGCCTGTGTTGCAAACTGCTTCCGCAGTCTCTCATTGGACTGTTGCCGAGCATTCTCCTCCGTCAGAGCATGGTCCCTTTGCGGCACCAATTGTCGAACCTGAAATCAAAATGTAATTGTTACTTAACTAAACGCATCTCGTTCTTTCAAAGCTGTCAGCATAAAATCCCAAGTACCCCAGAGGATAAATCTCAGATATTTTCCATTGGTTGGAATACAGGTTGTGAGGGAGGCCCTAACATTTTTGTTCTTGAAGGGCCTCTTTCCACACTGTATCTCAAAAGTCTAAAGAAAGATGAATCACTTACACTCCAGCACCATGGGTTCTGAGGTTGATGAGGCTAATGTGGGATCCTGAGACTATGCACAACAGGGACAGAGTGGAGCTTATGGACATAGTATGTGGTAGATAGTACAGGATGTGCTCAGCTCTTATTGGCTTGGTATTTCAGTGTGCTCTGGGGAATGGCCATGAAGTTCTCTACTCTGAACAGGCATGGGGTAGGGATAAGCATGGGTTGGGGATGTGGCATCTGTTTTTCCAAAGCGGCTTTAAAAATAATCTTCAACCCTCTCCCCTATCTACTTGATAATCTTCTCTCGTGACAGACCAAAGAATACTTTAGTGTGTCTTTTTTCAGTAATCTGATGAAATGCTTACCACATGATTCAAAATACAAGTAAATTGTGATAAATGAAACAGAGCTGGAATATGGGGAAGGAGGTTTAGCATGGTCCATTAAAGAATTGGCCTCTGGCTCTCTCTTATCATGGCTTCCAATGCGACGATCCAGCAGATTACAATAGTATGAAGGAATGCATTCTCAGCTGGGAGCAATCTCTCTCTTAGTTTGTTTCCTCAAAGAGATTAAATTCCAAGGTATAACAGCAGAGTTTGGCACAGCAGACTTGGACTGCAGAGTAAAGGTACTACTGAGCTACACATCAGTGCAGGATTGCACTCAAAGCAAATGGCTGCACGCATTTGCATCGTCTCCTCCACCAGCACCACCACCCAGTGGTCATGCAGCTCCCTTTCAGCCTTTGTCCTATGGCTGCCCTGCAAGTGATGGACAGGCCCCAAGACAGCTCCTCCCAAGGTGGCGCCCAACCCAGGTGACTATTTGCGTGCTAGGCACAGATGCGGGTCTATAATCACATATTACAATTGCTCAACACCTTTAAATCTCTATTCCTATAGCAACATTTCTTCTCTACACTGTAAATAGCTTGATTGTAATCAAATATTGTCTTTCCGCTGCCTGGATAGCTCGCAACAAAAGCTTTTCACTGTACCTCAGTACACGTGATCAGAGGCGGAAAACCCGGGGGGGCCAGAGGGGACACGTCCCCCCCATGTTTTGAGAGGTGGGCGACATCCCCGCCAGGTTAACCTGCCTGGGCTTGCGGGAAATATGGCCAGCGCGGAGAAGCAGCGCTGGTGTCCCGTCAGTCCAGACAGGGCTGTTGGTTAACCCGGTGAGACAGGCAGTTGAGCTGCATTTAGCGCTGGATTGAGCCTTCGAAGCCTCGCGCGCGTGTGTGAGTGTGCGCATGCGCGCGCGGCCGCCACAAATTGTGTCCCCCGTCCCCTCCATGTTTTGATAGTGAGTTCCGTTCTTGCACGTGATAACAAGCTCAAATGAACTGAAGCATCATGCAGCCCTGCCTCAGATCAGCCCTGACAGCTGCTGTCACCTCCTGCTTTATAAGGCCCGTTTAATCAGAAATGTTTAAAACCAGTTTAAAAACACACAGTTTAGTTTAGAGATACAGCTAGGAAATGAGCCCTTCGGCCCACCGACCAACAATTAACCATTCACTAGTTCTTTCCTATACACGAGGGACAATTTACAGAAGCCAATGAACCTACAAACCTGCACATTTTCGGACTGCAGGAGGAAACCAGAGCACCCGGAGAAATCCAATCCGTTTACAGGAAGAACCTAGACAATCCGTACAGACAGTACCTGTAGTCAGGCCGAGTGACCAAATGGTGCCAGCACAATAACCTGGCCCACAACACCAGCAAAACCAAGGAACTGATTGTGAACTTTGGAAAGGATAGGATGGGGACCCATAGTCCCGTTTATATCAACGATGGTGGAAAGGGTCAAGAACTTCAAATTCCTGGGCGTGCACATTTCTGAAGATCTCTCCTGGTTTCAGAACACTGATGCAATTATAAAGAAAGCACATCAGTGCCTCTACTTCCTGTGAAGATTACGGAGGGTCGGTATGTCAAGGAGGACCCTCTCGAACTTCTACAGGTGCACAGTAGAGAGCATGCTGACCGGTTGCATCGTGGCTTGGTTCGACAACTTGAGCGTGCGTCCAGGAACGGAAAAGGCTGCAAAAAGGATTCCATCATCGACTCTGACCTCCCTACCATCGAGGGGATCTATTGCAGTCGCTGCCTAAAAAAGGCTGCCAACATCATCAAGGACCCACACTATCCTGACCACACACTCATCTCTCCGCTGCCATCAGGTAGAAGGTACAGGAGCCTGAAATCTGCAACATCCAGGTTCAGGAACAGCTACTTCCCCACAGCCATCAGACTATTAAACACAACTTCAAACAAACTCTGAACTATAACAGCCTATTTCACTTTATCTGTTTATTTATGTGTGTGTATATATATATTCTATGGTATATGGACACACTGATCTGATCTGTATTTATGCCTACAATAGTCTGTTGTGCTGCAGCAAGCAAGAATTTCATTGTCCTATCTGGGACACATGACAATAAACTCTCTTGACTTGAGTCTTGACTTGTCTTGATTGAACACGGGCCTCTGGCGCTGTAAGGTAGCAACTAATGCTGCTCCACCGTGCCGCAGTGATTTCTTGTCCTCCGAGTGCCTGCTCATTTGCTTACCACAATACAAAACTTGTTGATAACCGTTGCAAATCAGGAAATACAATTTAACCAACAGTCTTGGTTTAGATACATGGCTGATTAATTCAGGAAATGACCCTTTCTCACCGTTTCCCACTTGCCATTGATGTCCTGTGGACTGATGGCCGTGTAGGGGTTGCTACCAGCCACGTTGACATGGTAGGTCTGGACGATCTTTGACACCTCGTTATGAATCCCCAGGATAGCCTGGCGTTCACGGTCCGCCTCTGGCAGAGTTGCTTTGAACTGCTCATGAGCTGTGATCAGTCCCTACAGTACAGAAAGGAGGAATGCAACAGAAGGTTAGACATCACAGACACAGACATCACAGACACCTGCTTTCCTTGGAATTTAATCTGAAGGAGAATGAATAGATGTGGAAACAAGGAAATGCAGATGCTGGTTTATACCAAAGATAGACACAAAGTGTTGGAGTAACTCAGCGGGTCAGGCAGCATCTCTGGAGAAAAAGAGTGAGTGACGTTTCGGGTTGACCCGAAATGTCAGAGTCTGAAGAAGGGTCCCGACCTGAAGTATCACCCATCCCTTTTCTGTAGAGATGCTGCCTGACCTGCTGAGTTACTCTGGCACTTTGGGTCTATCTTCAGAATGAATAGAAATTTTGCACTTAAGCACTTCCAAAATGTTCTCTTAAATTTATGCCCGTTAACTGTTTGTGCTGGAGTTCTGTCAGTCCCTCTGCAATTTGACTCCAAGTAGACAGGAGATTGTCAAGCTTTACCACTGAAGGGTCATTCAGTAATTCAGAGCCTGAGTGAAAGCTGATGGGTCAGCCTATGTGACACAGATTACGGCAGAGATAGATAGATTCTTGATTAGTACGGGTGTCAGGGGTTATGAGGAGAAGGCAAGAGAATGGGGTTCAGAGGGAGAGATACAGTGGCCTGCAAAAATATTCATACCCCTTGAACTTTTCCACATTTTGTCACGTTACAACCACAAACGTAAATGTATTTTATTGGGATTTTATGTGATAGACCAACACAAAGTGGCGCATAACTGTGAAGTGGAAGGAAAATTATACATGGTTTTCAAATCTTTTTACAAATAAAAAACTGAAAAGTGTGGCGTGCAAAAGTATTCAACCCCCTTTACTCAGATACCCCTAAATAAAATCCAGTGCAACCAATTGCCTTCAGAAGTCACCTAATTAGTAAATAACGTCCACTTGTGTGTAATCTAATCTCAGTATGAATACAGCTGTTCTGTGAAGGCCTCAGAGGTTTGTTAGAGAACATTAGTGAACAAACAGCATCACGATGCCCAAGGAACACACCAGACAGGTCAGGGATAAAGTTGTGGAGAAGTTTAAAGCAGGGTTATAAAAAAATATCCCAAGCTTTGAACATCTCACGGAGCACTGTTCAATCCATCATCCGAAAATGGAAAGAGTATGGCACAACTGCAAACCTACCAAGACATGGCCGTCCACCTAAACTGACAGGCCGGGCAAGGAGAGCATTGATCAGAGAAGCAGCCAAGAGGCCCATGGTAACTCTGGAGGAGCTGTAGAGATCCACAGCTCAGGTGGGAGAATCTGTCCACAGGACAACTATTAGTCGTGCACTCCACAAATCGGGCCTTTATGGAAGAGTGGCAAGAAGAAAGCCATTGTTGAAAAAAAGCCATAAGAAGTCCCGTTTGCAGTTTGCCACAAGCCATGTGGGGGACACAGCAAACATGTGGAGGAAGGTGCTCTGGTCAGATGAGACCAAAATTGAAGTTTTTGGCCTAAATGCAAAACACTATGTGTGGCGGAAAACTAACACTGCACATCACCCTGAACACACTATCCCCACTGTGAAACATGGTGGTGGCAGCATCATGCTGTGGGGATGCTTTTCTTCAGCAGGGACAGGGAAGCTGGTCAGAGTTGATGGGAAGATGGATGGAGCCAAATACAGGGCAATCTTGGAAGAAAACCTGTTAGAGTCTGCAAAAGACTTGAGACTGGAGCGGAGGTTCACCTTCCAGCAGGACAACGACCCTAAACATACAGCCAGAGCTACAATGGAATGGTTTAGATCAAAGCATATTCATGTGTTAGAATAGCCCAGTCAAAATCCAATTGAGAATCTCTGGCAAGACTTGAAAATTGCTGTTCACAGACGCTCTCCATCCAATCTGACTGAGCTTGAGCTATTTTGCAAAGAAGAATGGGCAAAAATTTCAGTCTCTAGATGTGCAAAGCTGGTAGAGACATACCCCAAAAGACTTGCAGCTGTAATTGCAGCGAAAGGTGGTTCTACAAAGTATTGACTCAGGGGGGCTGAATACTTTTGCACGCCACACTTTTCAGTTTTTTATTTGTAAAAAAATTTGAAAACCATGTATCACTTTCCTTCCACTTCACAATTAAGCGCCACTTTGTGTTGGTCTATCACATAATATCCCAATAAAATACATTTACGTTTGTGGTTGTAACGTGACAAAATGTGGAAAAGTTCAAGGGGTATGAATACTTTTGCAAGCCACTGTAGATCATGTTTGAATGGCGGAGTAGACTTGATGGGCCGAATGGCCTAATTCTGCTTTGAGATGATGACCTGGTGACCTTTGCTTAGTGTTTACACATTTAACATCCTCATGTCACTGGAATGTGCCTGGGGATGAACCTCACTGACGCTTCCCTTCACGTGCCCGGTGACTTCAGGGCAGCAGGAGTTGACATGTGGTCTGTGCTGAGCTGGCTAGAACTGAACCTGCAGCCTTCTGAACTAATTGATGGGTAGTTGCCCCTTGTAAGTACGCATCTTGGCTAACAATAGAATGGTCTCGACCCGAAACGTCACCCATTCCTTCTCTCCAGAGATGCTGCCTGTCCTGCTGTTATTCCAGTTTTTTGTGTCTATCTTTGGTTTAAACCAGCATCTGCAGTTCCTTCTTACACAATAGAACTACCTTAATCTAAAATAAGAAACTCAATCATCACAAGATATTACAGCGACACAAATATAAACTTTAACTGTCTGCCAAGTTCTCCCCAACCCACGTGGTATGTTAAAAATCACTGGAATTGTTCATTGTAGGAAACTATTCAGAAGACTTTTCCTAATATAGCAAGGCATTTCACTAACCCAGTCATAGTTCTTTCTGCATTCCTAGAGAAATATTTCATAGAGTATTGCAGCACTTGAAGATTTAAACAATGTGCATTCCTTGCTTTTAAATTAAAGACTATTTGGAAAAGGAGAAGGCAACATTTGACTCAGGGCATATACAATGAGTTTGCGATCAGACAGACAACATTCTTATGTTTAAGAAGGAACTGCAGATGCTGGAAAATTGAAGGTACACAGAAAAGCTGGAGAAACTCAGCGGGTGCAGCAGCATTTATGGAGCGAAGGAAAAAGGCAACGTTTCGGGCCAAAACCCTTCTTCAGACTGATCGGGTGGTGGGGGGGCGGGGAGAAGAAAGGAAAAAGGAGGAGGAGCCAGATGGCTGGGGGAAGGGAGGAGACAGCAGGAGGGCTGAGGAAGGGGAGGAGACACAAGGACTAACAACATTCTTATGCTGATTAGTTAGTTCTCATATAACACACAGGTAACAGTGGCCTGATTCCCTTGTCATCGTTACTTTTTTACATATCTTTCATTCGTTCTGGACTGTCAAAGCTGCCACAGCCAGACATAAAACCGCTTTTTTCCCACGAGTAGTAGCTCTACTCAACAACCAAAATTCTGTAGCCTCCTCTTGCTCTGGTATTTTATTTAATTCACGTTTAATCGATAATGTTTTATTAATAATGTTTAATGTGTTATGTGTCATTCCTAACTGTTACTGTATGTCACGTTGTCACTTGTGGGCGGAGCACCAAGGCAAATTCCTTGTATGTGAATACTTGGCCAATAAACTTCTTCATTCATTCATTCATTCATTTGTTCCTATATCTCTCTCTACATCCATGTCTATATCTTTCATTTCCCTTCCCCCTGACTCTCAGTCTGAAGAACGGTCTCAACCCGAAACGTCACCTATTCCTTTTCTCCAGAGATGGTGTCGCTGAGATGGTGTCGCTGAGACCCGCTGAGTTACTCCAGCTTTTTGTGTCTCACATCCATATGAATTTCCTTATCGCTCTCTCCACTTCAACCACGACCTTGCTATAGGGTGCTGACATCCAGAACTGCATACAATACAACCAGAGCTTTGTAAAGCTGTAACATAAAATCCCAACTTTTACATTCAATGCCCTATCCTATGATGACAATTATGCCATATGTCCCCTAACTGTCTTATCCTCCTCCTGTGTTGCCACTTTAAGGGAACAATGGACTTCGAGACAAAGCCACACATCATGGAAACAGGCCCTTCAGCCCAATTTACCCTTGCTGACCAAGATGCCCCATCTACACGTCATAGCTGCCTGCATTTGGCCCATCCTCCTCTAAGCCTTTCCTAACCATGTACCTGGCTAAATGTTCTTTAAATGTTATGTTTACACTCTTAACCTACTCCGCAGCTCATTCCACATACCCACCACCCTCAGTGTGAAAACATTGCCCCTCAGGTTTCTCTTACATTTTTCCCCTCTCATCCTAAACCTATGTCCTCCTTCGCCTACTCTGGGTAAAAGACTCTGTGCATTTACCCTATCTATTCCCCTCATAATCTTATACACTTTTGTAAATTCACCCTTTTACCCTCCTGTGCTCCAAGGAATATGGTCCTAGCTTGCCAACTCCTCTGTATAGTTCAGGCCCTCCAGTCCTGGCAACATCCTGCGCTCCAAGGAACATAGACTGAGCTTGCCCAACCTCTCCCTATAGCTCAGGCCCTCAAGTCCTGGTGACATCCTCATAAATTTATCTGCACTCTTTCCAGCTTAACATCATTCTTAGTTTAGTTTTGTTTAGAGATGCAGCCCAGAAACAGGCACTTCGACCCACCGAGACTAAGCCGACCAGCGATCCCCTGCACCCTAGCACTATCCTACACATGCTAGGGGCAATTTTATCAAGCCAATTAAGCTACAAACCTGTACATCTTTGGATTGTGGGTGGAAACCAGAGATCCTAGGGAAAACCCATGCAGGTCATGGGGAGAACGTACAAACTCCGTACAGACAGCAACCGTAATCAGATCGAACCCGGGTCTCTGGCGCTGTATGACAGCAACTCTACCGCTCCGCCACCTGCACCATCCAACATCCTGAACAACACTTGGGAGAACTCTCTGTTCAACATTTCTTCACACCGTACCATTTACTGTACATGCCCTACCTTTATTTGACTTCCCAAAATACATATTACATCATGTTCCTATACCACATTGAAAGTGCAAAAGTTAAACTGATGAATAGGTTTTTTTTAAACTAAATTTCACTTCATCAAGGACATTAATTAACTTAATTTTTTAAAAAAACTTTGTTAAAACGCTTAAAATAAGCAGAAGATAGACACAAAATGCTGGAGTAACTCAGCAGGACTGAGACTCAAATTCTCTCGAGAGAAGGAATGGGTGACGTTTCGGGTCGAGACGTCTGAAGAAGGGTCTCAACCCGAAACTTCACCCATTCCTTCTCTCCAGAGATGGTGAGTCTCAGTCCTGCTGAGTTACTCCAGCATTTTGTATCCATCTTCAGTTTAAACCAGCATCTGCAGTTCCTTCCTACAGTTAAAATAAGCAGCCTGTTCTTAGCATTGTTGTCTGGAGTTAGAAGCCCATTCTTGGCTGGTAATTGAGAACAGACCATCGTCTGTTTAGGCTTAGGCAGAATGTGCCAAGCCACTACTTGAAGAGAAGACAATAAAACATAAAACCAGCTAATTAACGTTGCTCTACATCAATTCACTGTGCAGAAATAGCAACAGCATTACTTCAGAAGAAATATCCATTAACCACAAAGAGCTTTGGGATGTCATGTAGGTGCAGAAGGTATGATTGAGATTTTTAAATAATGTTTCCTTTTGGGACAATCTGCAGAAGCGTTCCATGCTCAGGATAAAACGCATGGCAATATTTCACCCCTGTACAGTCTCCCCGGACTCAGCAGGTTATGGAAATTGCAGGACAAATATACTTGTATTAAATGTCACTTTGTCTCCTTCTGAGTAGGTGTCGGGGGTTATAAGGAGAAGGCAGGAGAATGGGATTGAAAGATAGATCAGCCGTGATTGAATGGCGAAGTAGACGATGGGCCGAATGGCCTAATTCTGCTCCTGTCGCTTATGAACTTATTAGCAGAATTTATGTCAAATGCCATATGCTGCAGGATTAAGAAAGACAGCAACACCCAAAATGATGTTGGCTTCTTTTGAAGATCAGTCTGTGGAAACCCCGTAGATAGACACAAAGTGCTGGAGTAACTCAGCAGGACAGGCAGCATCTCTGGTGAAAAGGAATAGGTGACGTTTCGGGTCAAGACCCTTCTTCAGACTGAGCAAGCCTGTAACCGAGATATTAAATTACTCCCAGGGGCACAGCTCATTCTCTCAGAGGTCCTCTCGGAGCAGTTTCTGGCTACATTGCTTCAGTCATAAATCCCCAAAGAGGAAGGCTTTCGAGAGTGACTTTCCTTGTCTCGTTTGTTAATGCAAGGGTATTTGTGAGGAAGGGAACTTAGTGTGGTATGTCTAACCTGCCTTTCCCAAGTCAGTGTAGGAAGGACCTGCAGATGCTGGTTTACACTGAAGATAGACACAAAATGCTGGAATAACTCAGCGGGTCAGGCAGATCTCGGGAGAAAGGCATCTCTAGAGATGCTGCCTGACCCGCTGAGTGGCTCCAGCATTTTGTGTCTATCTTTCTCATGTCTGTGGTGGCTTATGAGGGGCGTAACCTCACCACCAGCTTCTTAAACCTACGATTTCAATCAAATCAGGATGTGGAATTCTAGTTATAAAACAAATTAAATATGTAGGAAGGAACTGCATATGCTGGTTTACACCGAAGATAGACATAAAAAGCAGGAGTAGCTTAAAGGGTCAGGCAGCATCTCTGGAGATAGGCACAAAAAGCTGGAGTAACTCAGCGGGACAGGTAGCATCTCTGGAGAGAAGGAGTGAGTGACGTTTTAAACATCCCCATTCCTTCTCTACAAAGACGCTGCCTGCCCCGCTGAGTTACCCCACCTTTTTGTGTCTAAGTTCGGTTTAAACCAGCATCTGCAGTTCCTTTCTACACATAAGCATCTCTGGAGAAAAGGATGAGATGAAGTTTTGGGTCAGAATCCTTCTTCAGACAAAATAAATATATCTATTTAAGACACAAAATGCAGGAGTAACTCAGCGGGACAGGCAGCATCGCTGGAGAGAAGGAATGGGTGACATTTCGGATCTTCAGTTTAAACCAGCATCTACAGCTTTTTCCTACATAAATACGTCTTTAAAAAACAGCATCATTTACTATTCAAATTCATCTTTGAGAGAGATTAATATCCGGAATTTGGACAATGATTTGACAGAATTACATTCCAATTAGTTTAGAGATACAGCGCGGAAACAGGCCCTTCGACCCGCCAAATCCGTGCCAACCAGCGATTACTCCACACATTAACACTATCCTACACATATTAGGGACAATTTTCACATACACTAAGCAAATTAACCTACATATCTGTAAGGCTTTGGAGTGTGGGAGGAAACGGAAGATCTCGGAGAAAACTATGTGATTTGCACTTTGGGAAGTCAATTAAGAAAGAATGTTTTTTTAAGTCTCCCTTCTCTGAGCAAAAAGTAAATCTATGATTTATTTTAAAAACATCTGTGAATATTCAATGGCTGATGAGATGGCAAAGAGCAGACAGACATTGGGAATGTGCAGTGGGCAGTGAAACAGTTTAACAGACATGACTGTAGAGGGTTGGAAAGTGGAGTGACCATAACCATTCCTAGCTGGTGACAGCCCAGGTCCTCACAGGTCATATTAGCAAGAGACAACCTCCATGTGGCGATCTGACTATAGAGAAAACATTATCATTGAAAAATAATTAGATTTAGGACCAATAATGTAAGAGCAATGAGCAGATGATTATTTGAAGGCAGATCTTATCAAAAAGGGTTGCTGCAACATATTTAGCAGGTTGAATTTTTGTTTTAGCTTACATTAAACGTCGAAACACTGCAAAGTCGCATTGTTGGGGAAGTGGGAGTACTCTGCATCTTGGCTCCATTTGACATATCATGTCTGCTTTAACCAGACTGGCCAGATAATGACTGGAACATGTTGCCGCACAGTGTCTTGGGTCAGGATCTGGCCTGGAAGCACTCAAATGGCGCCAAAAGATGGCGGCGTCTGCATGTGTAACTATGCAAAAAGAATTTAACTGTGCGTTTGTACATTTGATAAATAAAGCACCATTGGTTTGTTCCATATAGACCTAATCCTTGATAGTTTGGAAAAAAACTAATGTGATACAAAATAAAATATTTGCTTAGCCTGTGACCATAAAAGTTAATACACACCTGGATTTCCTCAATAGTATGAACAATGAAAGTGTCCTGCAAGTCTTCCATTGCCCCCTCCATCCAATTGTTAAAGGGGGCAGCCCTCTTTGCATATTCCAGATACAATTGGTCAATAGTTTCCAGGAGCTTCTCTGTCCTCTGAAATAAAATGCAAAATATATTCATTCACTAAACCAAAAGCATGTTAGGAGAATGAGTTAAAACACATGTTAAGTCTGAGCATCATTGGTAGTCCACCCCACTGGAACCGAGACAGACACTTGGCCTTTGATATTCCGCATTCGTTAACTCTCCGATTATCCATTTCCCAAAGTCCTGGCTTAACATATTTATTTTCAGAATTGTTTACTGCTAACATTAAAGTTTCTGTATTCTGGTATCCGGACACTGGTTGATCTCGGATGTGCTGTGCATTTGACAGGTTCTGGTTTTGAGCATCTCAAAAACAACTTGGCAAAAACAATTTCTGTTCATCCACAGTTAACGTTCTATCAAGTCACTCTGTCCACATTGCATCTAAAATAATATGACTCATTTGCAGTGCATTATAGATTTCCCAGGTATTTCTTTCTCTTCGTCATCCTTACCTTTAGCCCACCAAGCCTTGGCTAATTCGGGTCCATCAGAGCATGCAACACTGGTGCTAATGGCCACCACCACTCTGATCTCTTCAGCGGTTACACTCTTAACATTTTGTTTTCTAGCCAAGAGCCCACAAAGGCTTGCCTCTCTTTGTCTGTTCTTCCAAAACATCCTTTTGCCTTCAATACTTCTCTCACTGACTAATCTTTGTCTCATCAATACTCAAAAATGCAACCAAACTCCTACCCACCACTTGCAGTTAAAATTGGTTCAAAATGTCTTTATTTTATTTCTTTTGCAACAAAATCTTTGGTCTCCTTCAACCAGTTTTGACATTAACAAGATGCTCAAGTTGATCTCAAACAATATCTGGAGTTTCCACCTCTCCTTAATATTTATGCATTTGAAAGTGCAAAGATATAATTCAAACTTTAAAATTATACAGTAATGTCACAGAAAAATATACAAAGCTCCAACTATTTTGCAAATGTTTTTGTTACAATGATTCATCAATAACTCTTGTCTTGTCTCCTTTGAAATCTTCCTCATCTCTTTCAGTTGTCAGATGTCATCTTTCTTTCTTTTTCCTTTAAATCACTAAATATATCCAATAACACTAAATAACAGTCCCCAATGTTCTTACTGGAAACACAAATCTATGGGCACCTTCATTAGTTGATAGAAGTTTATTGTACGTGTTATTTGTGGGTACTTGTTTTTTTTTTTGTTATAGAGATACAGCGTGGAAACAGGCCCTTCGGCCCACCGAGTCCTCACTGACCAGCGACAGACAATAGATAATAGGTGCAGGAGTAGACCATTCGGCCCTTCGAGCCAGCACCACCATTCAATGTGATCATGGCTGATCATCCACAATCAGTACCCCGATATGGCCCTTGTGGCTACAGGGATCAGGGGGTATGGAGAGAAGGCAGGTACAGGATACTGAGTTGGATGATCAGCCATGATCATATTGAATGGCGGTGCAGGCTCGAAGGGCCGAATGGCCTACTCCTGCACCTATTTTCTATGTTTCTATGTTCCTGCCTTCTCACCATATCCCTTAACTCCGCTATCTTTAAGAGCTCTTAATCACTCTATAACAGTAAAGGGGAGGCCCGATCACCTACACACGAGTTCTATCCTACAGAATAGGGACAATTTATCGAAGCCAATTAACCTACAAAGCTGCACATCTTTGGAATGTGGGAAGAAACCGGAGCACCCGGAGAAAACTCACACAATCACTGGGAGAATGTGCAAACTCTGTAAAGACAGCACCTGTAGTCAGGATCGAACTTTGGCGCTGTGAGGCAGCAGCTCTACCCCTGCACCACTGTGCCACCTGGCACTGTTGGCATTGGGATTCCCATTCCAAGTTACAAATAACTGCATTTGTGTTATTATCAAAACAATGGGAATGTACCAGGCCAGGAAAAGTGACCTTCACTTAAAATTCAATTAAGCAATGAGATGGGCATGGCCCTAATGTCGTTACGGTGCATGGAGATACTAACCTGCTGCAAACATGAATAATTTGTCCTTATATCTGCAAGCTTCTGTTGCTCCTCACCTGATTTTACATTCTGTATCATTGCTTCGCTAGCTGAAAGCAAGCTTGAAAGCGGCCCGAGATGCTTAATAACATATAGCAGGCTCTGACTAGGTCATAAAGTCTAAATGTAAACCTTGTTCATTTCTGTAACAAAAGCTTGCAACAAACTCCCAGTCCTTCACTAATAGCACTCACACGAGGTGCTCCTGTTCATTATAACTTTAATTAGTTGACTGGAATATCAGGAAATCAGTAACTGTATATCTAGTATGTTAATACATTACAAGGATTATTTGTGACCACGCAACCAGGTTCAAACAATTTAATCAAATCTCTGAAATTCTCCATAATCATAGATGCACAAGATCCACCACCAGAGGACAGCAAAGGAACCCTTGGCTCCAGCTATTTGTCCGATTCCTTTCTAAAGATTCCTATCCATTTCTAGCATGAATCCTTTTACATTCAGCAATGCAAACAATGTAGGACAGCCCATTGAGGCAAACCTGTAATTGATTAAGTCTAGTCATGTCAGTGTAGTTAGGATAATGGAAATTCCTATCTGTTCTTTACTCTTTATGAGCATTAACCAATTAGTGACGCACAACATAAAACAGTTGTATTCTTCGCTTCTAAACAGTAACACCCACAATTCAGTTGCGTCATCAATTTTCTCCCAAATATTTCTTGGATTTGAAAGGGAAAAAAAAAAATTCTACTTTTAAAATAATCCTGCAATATCTCAGAAAACTAAATCAGTAAAGGGGAGGCCAGATCACCAGTTGCTGGAAAATCTGTGCTCACTGAGCTAAATAAAGTCTGACCTGTGCTTGGTAAACTCTGTACTACTGTCATAGTTTATACATTTCTTTTTCAGTAACATAAAACCATCTCCACAACAAACTGATTGAAGATGGAAATACCTCCAAGGCATCTCTCCTCTTCTGGGTCAGGGCTCCCAGATTGTCCCATTGATCACAGATATTCTGGCAACGCTCGTTCACACTCGAAGAGTCCCAATAATCCAGCTCACTGTAAAAGTCAGGAGAAAAGATTCAAAGGAAGTGCACAGTCAGAGAATCGCGGTAACACCCTACCACTCACTTTGTGTACGCCTGAAAGTGAACGGCTATCGTATCACAAAACTGTACCATAACATCCGAGTTTATTGCTGAAGCTACAAAGGGGAAAGAGTTTTATTTATATTGCACTTTAACACCCTAGGAATATCAATGATATCTTTGAAATGTTATCATTGGTGGAAAACAGGCAAGCGAAGCAGCCAATTTCTGCTCAGCATAATATCATCAGAAAACAAAACAAATTGCTGGATAACATTTGATGGCTGAACGATAAGTAATTTTAAGGTACACAAGAAGTAACTTGAGAGACAAGGAACTGCAGATGCTGGTTTACCAAAAAAAAGCCAAGTGCTGGAATATCTCAGTGGATTAGGCAGCATCGGTGGAAAACATGGATAGGAGACGTTTTGGGTTGGGACCCTTCTTTAGACTGGTTATGGTGGAGGGTGTAGAAAGCTGGGGCTCTGGAGAACACAAATAGGTTACAATTCAGTCGGGGACCCTTCTTCAGACTGGAAGAAAGTTAGATCTATGGAAAACACGAATAGGTGACGTTTCAGCTCAGGACCCTTCTGCATATTCCCTGGGAAGATTGGGCCTCCGTATACTGCCTCTGTCAGTGTAGCACTCCCCTTGGACAGACTGATTTGGCAGAACACAACACATCTACAAACCTTGAGAGAAGGAATGGGTGACGTTTTGGAAAGAGACCCTTCTTCAGACGCTGAAGAAGGGTCTCGACCCGAAACATCAGTCTGAAGGAGGGTCTCGACCCAAAACGTCACCGATTCCTTCTCTCCAGAGATGCTGCCTGTCCCGCTGAGTTACTCCAGCTTTTTGTGTCTATCTTCTGTTTAAACCAGCATCTGCAGTTCCTTCCTCCACATCTACAAACCTCCCGAATGTGTCCTGAACCCATGGCTGTCTTGCTCAGTGCCAGTGTTGTCTGTCGAGGAATGGCTCAGCTTCGATATCAGGCAAGCTGCCTTCGTTGGAGCTTTGCCAGTGAGCTAGTGGCAGATGCAGTCTTTAATGTGGCGAAGACTTGTGCAAGTGAAGGAATTCCTGCTTGGAACATTTGTGTCATGTGCTACGCTGAGGAGTCTGCAGCCAGATAAACCAGCCACGGGCTGGGAGATGTGGAAGTCCATGTCCCAAAGGGACCAGGATTCTTTCACCAAAGACTGCTCTGTAAGTCGAGCGAGTGAACAATGTAGACTCTGCAAGAGAACAGGGTCAGATCTGTCCTCTACTGAGGAGAAGCCAGACTACACTTGACATGGGCGATCATTTCGCTGAACACCTCCACTCAGTACTCCTGTACATCGGCGAGACCAAGCGCAGGCTCGGCGATCGTTTTACTGAATACTACTGCTCAGTCCGCCTTAAACTACCTGATCTCGCGGTTGCTCAGCACTTTAACTCCTCCTCCCATTCCCAATCTGACCTTTCTGTCCTGGGCCTCCTCTATCGTCAGAGT
The DNA here is from genome assembly GCF_010909765.2 of Amblyraja radiata. Taxonomy (NCBI): domain Eukaryota; kingdom Metazoa; phylum Chordata; class Chondrichthyes; order Rajiformes; family Rajidae; genus Amblyraja; species Amblyraja radiata. Next base: position 21,926,391 of record NC_045964.1, read on the forward strand.
GAGGCCCAGCGCAAATTGGAGGAACAGCACCTCATATTTCACTTGGGTAGCTTACACCCCAGCGGTATGAACATTGACTTCTCTAACTTCAAATAGCCCTTGCTTTCCCTCTCTCTCCATCCCCTTCCCTTTCCCAGTTCTACCACCAGTATTACTCTCTCCGACTACATTCTATCTCTGTCCCGCCCACTCCCCTGACATCAGTCTGAAGAAGCG